>NC_045752.1:5839189-5845167 GCF_008692095.1 Etheostoma spectabile
GCTCAGGCAACATGACATCAGACTGACCAGCTTTGGCAACTGGCCTGATTTTTCAGTTTATTTCTTTTCAGTGGCTAGAGCTGACAGAGGAAGTAGCAGTTCATTTTCACATTCATGACATAACACAAACACGTATGGACCTAACTTATTTCAAAATATGTAAGTAAAAACGGTGTTGTGGGGCAGGGCATCTTTAAGTTAAATAAACACCTTAAAAAAAACATTGTATAATCTGAAGTATGCATTTTGTCATTTTGGAGAAATGACAAAGGTTTTCACTGTAAAATAACGGCAAGCTCTAAAAATAATAGTGTGGTTATAATATACGTCACATCGATTCTTAATATTTTCTTCTACATTTAATATGGTTTATGTTGTGTTTTATATTTTTTGTGTGTGATTCCTATGATTTTTAACTTATGTAAAGTGTCTTTGAGTACTATGAAAAATGCCCTATAAAAAAAATGTATTAGCCTATCATTGGAACAAATAAAAGATAAATTAGTCTTTCATAATGTAATAATATTAAAATTCATTATTTTAGGATTGTATCAGAAAGAAAATAAAACATTTAATATTATTCTTAATTTTTTTATTTTTACATTATATCTTCTGAATCCTTCTCTTATTTTCTTTCAACATAAGTGACTAAGTCTGCATAAATCAGACGTCATACACAAGTGGTGCTGGGACAGCAGCTACCCAGAGCAAAGGGGTTTCAAACTATCTGATAAACCTATGCTCTTTGTGTAATTTATGGAATTGTCTGCAATATGACCTCTGAAGGCATCCCAGCCTGCTAGTCCCAGCCTCTTTTCCATGAGGTGAAAACGTATCCAGAGGCAATCCAGTCTCTATGATGTTCAACAACATGTACCCATTAAAGGCAGTGCATGGAGTAGTGCACATACACATAAACACACGTGTATACACACACATGAATATGTAGAAATGCTCACTCTCTCTCTCTCACACACACAACACACAACACACACACACACACACACACACACACACACACAGATCCGGGGCTCTAACTCGCAGTCTGCATTGATCTCCCCCGTCATATATCATTAATGAGGGTATTAAATCCATGTTTAGGAAGCAGAAGGCTGGCTTTAAGTGGGGTTTGCTGGAGCAGCTCATAATGCAAAAGACCCTCGCTGAAATCTGCCCCAAGGAAGGGCCACTCTCGGGCTCTCTTTGGCGAAGGAGCACATTAACGGAGTGATGTCATGGTGGCTCATATCACTGCTACTGTCCAGGGACAGGGGGGGGGAGTAAATTCAAATCTGTGACCCATAAACTGACCCTGAACCAGCGAAGGATGATTGACAAAAAATACCAAAAACGTGACTAAATATTTTTTTTTTAGTATAAAACTACCACAACCAAAGACTTTTCATATTTGTAAATTATATTAAAATTGTCAAAATCTGTGGTGTTGTAAGCAGCAAGCAGCAAGAAAAAGGTGCTTCCTTATACAAACCTTGTCACACACACAATACTGTACACAGTATTGATCAGTCTAAAATTATCCCCTATGCGATTCACCCCTGGGTTATCATCGCATCATTATCATCCGGAGTTTGGGGAGACGCTACAGTATGATATGGCAAATGGACTTGCTATTGATTTTGTCAAAGAGAGAGATAATGACAGATGGAGAGGAAGTCAAAAGGGAACATCTGGAAGGGGACAGGGAAGAAGGGTGTGTGAAGGGCCTCAGCGTTAGACGATACAGGAGGATAGTGCAAGGAACACATGCCATCCTGTTTTGTGTCAGAAAAGTAAAGTAAGACTTTCTGCAGGACAAATATTTGAAATCTGCGCTACACCAAAAATACACAGTGTTTTTTTTGCATTCTTTTTGCTCTCACTCTCAGCACACATGATCAAAATCATTTTTATCTTGTCTTAAAAGGAAAGCAGAGGCTGTGGCACTACACTAGCACTACATTAGAAAGAAAAGCAACTTTGCTCTGACTAATCCCATTATAAGAGGGAGTGTAGCTGAGGTGTTAATGTGATGAGCAGCGTGAGAGTTGAAAAAAAAAATGGGGCAATCCTTCCTTTCGGG
The DNA here is from genome assembly GCF_008692095.1 of Etheostoma spectabile. Classification (NCBI taxonomy): domain Eukaryota; kingdom Metazoa; phylum Chordata; class Actinopteri; order Perciformes; family Percidae; genus Etheostoma; species Etheostoma spectabile. The sequence continues at coordinate 5,841,270 of NC_045752.1, forward strand.
AAAAGGATATCCTGAGGCACGGCTATATAGACCTTAAGTGCTGACAAAGAAGATATTGTGTTTTTCCAGTAATCCTTTTAAACACCGCAGGGCAGAGGCATACAGTTTATTTCAGCATAATGCTGTTAAATTTCATTGAGGAAAGACTCCCATTGTGATCTTATCATTTATTACAAGCCAGATACAATAAGGTGAATCATATACCTACTGATCACAGTGTGCGTTTTGTAAAGGAAAAAACATCTGAGAAAGTAAAATGATGGCTGCAACTCCGTTGAGGTCATCTACACACACCAAGAGGCCAATCTTTTTTTCTCCTTTCCTCCCACTGGCTTGTTTTGTTTTGTTCTGCTTGATTAACCAAGAATGCTGGAAACTGTATGTGTTGTTTCTGCACCATGAGCAGTGTCTAAAATATTTGCTGTGCATTAAATACTTTAGCAGACAATCAAAATCCTTTCAGCACTCCCCATTATTGTGAATAGGCTTAAGGGAAAATAATGTGCTGGGCATGCTGGTTTCAGAAAACATGTCAACAATTCATCGTCGCTGGAGTTTCTCACTGTCAGGTGGAGCTTACTAGGGGCTACGATTAGCGCGGATTTGTGTGATGCACCATAACCTTGACACTGAACTGTGAAACAGCTTCACGCAACATTCCAAAGCACCTGTCAATCAACTCACACCTACAAGGATAAATACCCATCTGCTAAGGCAGTGCAATGAGAAGTTGTACAATGAGTTCTGTGTGTCTGTTTCAGTTACATCAGGAATATATGTTTTGAAAAATATTATCGGCTGTATTTTTCTGTTCTTGCAACACAGCTGACATAGTGGCATGCAAAAGTCAACATTACTGACAAAACTGACCCACACAGTTGTCTGCAGGGATTGAGTTTGGTTGATTTTAACAGATATTGAGACTGAATAAAGTATTAAATATCTAACACAGTTTGCCCTAAGGGCTGCACTTTCTCAGCCTGGACCTTGAGAAGCTACAGCCAGCTGCATGGGATGTTGGCAGGACTGTCTCCTCGTCACAAGACTTTCTGACTAGACCGCCTTTTCATTATCACCAGCACAGGTGGATCCTCGCTGGAGCCTGTTCAAGCTTTGTCTGCTATGAGAACAGCAGAGGTTATGTGAAATGTGAGGCAGGGAGGAAACACATTTTTCAATTCATTAATTTTCGGGAAGCATCTTTCACAAATGTCTCCGTTATTAGCTGACCTGTGGGAAGGGGTTGAATGAGTTTCACCCAGCGTTCAAGGTAGGATAGCTGCGTTTAGGAAGGGTGTAGGTCAGAGAGCATTAGTTTTCGTAAAACTAGCTTTAATCACTGCTGTGCCACTTATGCTTTGGTTGTGTGTGTGTGTGTATGTGTGTGTGTGTGTGTGTGTGTGTGTGTGTGTGTGTGTGTGTGTGTGTGTGTGTGTGTGTGTGTGTGTGTGTGTGTGTGTGTGTGTGTGTGGTAGAGACTAATAAAAGACTACCTTTTCTTTTGCACCTCATTAAGTCATCTAACTTTGCAGCACTTTGCTCTTCTTCAACATTTCCAACACATACATAGGATTTAAAGTCAGACTAACTACAGTAGCCAAAAAGGAAAACAAAAACGACATAAAACAATTAACAGTTAGCCACTTGTTTGAATTTATTGCAATTTTTTGAACTGGACTTTTCCCCTGCCAACAACTGTACGCAATATCCCATGGCTTAGAAATACAGGAAGTCTGGCTGCCTTGCCAGGGGAAGCCAGAGGTGTCGTGAGGGCACCCCACTTAGAGGAAAGATTGGCCGAGGTAGTCAGAGCACCTCACATGGGACCAAAAAGGATTTCACACCAGTTGTGTCCAATTGTTTCGGTTTATGTCATAATGTATCCCTGGTTATTAACAACTCCACCTCACCGGCAGCAATGAAAGTTAGAGAGCAACACTATGCAATTACACTTTGCACTAAAAATGTGAAGCTTGTAATTGCCTATTACAATCACCGAGTGGCATTTTTGTTGTCATAAAGCTAACACTCACAGGATTAAAACCCTGGCCTCGTCTCCCGCCATTCCTCCTGGATTTAGGCTTTGGCAGGGCAGTAAAGCTGTCAGTCAGCGACATGTCTGAACTCATCCTCCACTAATCATCAGAGTTTATGAAAGTCCCTTGCCTCTGACAGGTTAGGATGACTGATACCTCACAGCAGCAGGCCCCATTGCCTCAACATGCACTTTAGATCCCATTAAAAGCCCCCAAATCAAAACAAATTGAAAATGGGCACACTCCTATCTCTGAGAGTTTGGGAATAATTCCCCCATGGGCTGATTAAAGGGTATTTTTTTCCTGGTTCATGCCTTGAGGGAATTCACCATGGAAAGTTTGACAAATGCTGGCATTCTCTTTGACATCTCTTCATTTGGTTCTCTGTGCCATCAGGTCACTGGAGAGTGGGAGATGAGTGGCGTGGTGAGGTACATGTTTGCCTGCTGGTGTGACGTAAGGGCAGTGTTTATGCAACATCATAAATATGCATGTTGCTTTGTGCTATATGGGGGCATTTATGACAGTGGACTGACAGTATTTGCACTTTCAGAGGTCATTTACCTGTCATGCGCTGTGACAACAGGGATGAACAAGGCAGAGGACAACTACACATCATATCTACTGGACAGGATGATGTTAAAGGCTTTGAGTGGCTGGGGGTGACTGATAACATTAAAATTTACTAATTACATTTTTGAATTTAACATACTATTAAAAATGTGTTGGATTTCTTGCAGGTGATTTATGTAGGACTGATTAAAATGTAGTGGCCAGAGAAATGTCAGAAAAAGTAAAGGAAAAAAAATGAAGTACATTTTAATTCTACCCCAGAAATGTTAAAGTGTAAATTTAAAAAAATGCATGAAGAGTAGGGGGAAAAAGAGAGAGATGTGTCCCCCCCCACTGTTTTTCCTTGTTTCCTTTTTTCTCTCCCGGATACTGTTCATAAGCTGATTGGGGTTAATGCACTGGACAATAGCGCAACATTGCACTTCTGTTCCGCATTATGCTCCTTTTTTTGGGACAGTATGCTGCAACTTTGGAGTATACACAAGCCCTCACCTTAAAATAATATTTCCCAGACACCATGTGGAATCACTCTGAAGGAAGAGTAGCGAGGCCAGTATCATCAAGCCTTGTGACTTGAAGCTTTTCCTATGGACGTACGAAACCATTATAAAGATGTCAGGTCTATGACGCACTGCCTCACCTTCTATGAACTGTAGCCCTAGTATAGAAGTAAGTGTTATTTATACTTAACAGCTTCTGAATACAGCAAGAATCTGCAAATATAAGGAGAAAGAGAGGTGGCATTTTGAAGGTATTAATTGAGAATCTGTGAGGACATTTAGCATTTTATGAAATAAAATTCCATAAAGAATTATAGATGTCAGTATGACTGAAGAATTCAGGATAAGCAATTGAATAGAAAACATCAGCTACAGTAGATGATATCATCTTAGAGGTAAGTGGAGACAGAGAAAGATGAGTATTTTCCTTGGTCGGCACCAGGTCAGTTTGATCAGCCAGGATGAGTTCTGGACATCAATGTGCCCCAGCTGCAACCCCCTCTACTCCCTGTACCGCCTCAGACAGATCATGTGATGTGCAGAGCTATATCCAAACGAACACAGGTGCTCTGATTCGTCCTGCGTGTTCCAGCACAAATCCAGGCATCCAGGGAGCTGCGCTACCCCTCCCCAAAGACCATCTGCCCCGGGGAGACACTGATCCTGTGGATCTAATGTCAATACCGAGGGGATGTTTGGGAGCAATGGGAAAATCTTAAGTATTGAGTCAGAGGTATGGGCGTGGGCAGGGATGGCCTGGCCAGGGATACTATATATATATATATATAT
>NC_045752.1:5845177-5848746 GCF_008692095.1 Etheostoma spectabile
TATATATATATATATTATGTGTGTGTGTAAGCTATATGTATAAGCTTCCAAATGTATGTGTAAGCTTTTTGCCAAATGCTACTTCTGAAAAATAAATTATATATGCCATGGGAATTAAAAGGGCTTTGTGTAAATCAGCGTACATGTTTGGGTTTAAAATTCCATTACTACAATGGATAAAAAAATGAGTGTATGAAATTAAAATAACATCAAAATAATGGAGGAGGAAAACAGCTTGGAGATTTAGAGACACTACAGATCACACGTGTCAGTACAGTAAACTGAGAAAATGATAAAGCCCTCCAAAACTAAACCCCACTGTGCTGGGACTCACAATAGCTCACTGTTTCCCTTCTTAGATACAAGTCTCAACAATCTCCTCTCACTGGGTCAAAGTGCCACATGGCACAAGCCCAAACTCAGGCCTACAGTAAATAAAGAGTGCTTCAGAGAGCTCAGAGCCCAGAGGGACAGTGTTTGGATAGTCCCTCCCTGTCTCATCCACATGGACAAAAATGTAGAATTAATGAGCTCATGTGTGGCATGTTAGATTTATCTCACAGTGCTGCTCCGTCTCCCCGATCTCCATCATGCCGTGGGTCTCTCACCACAACAAACAGCCACTTGCTGATAACGTTGAAGTTCATATGCAAAAGCAAACAACTGCTAAGGCACTTGAACCTGACTCTATGACAGGCGGAAACATTTATGTCTTTTTCTTTGCCAGTTTTTTCCTTGTCTATCGAGCTAAGAGGTAGTAAGTCACAGCCTCTGGCTTTTGCTTGGAGGTAGTCCATTGTCAGTGTATTATGAGCTAACAGGATTATCTGCATGTTTGTTTGTGTGTGTGTGTGTGTGTGTGTGTGTGCGTGTGTGTGTGTATTGGAGTATGGTTTTAAAAAAAAAAATCGAAATAGTGGTAATGCCTGTGGGAGAATGAAGTAATACAAATTATGTGTATACACACACACACACACACACACACACACACACACATTTATATATATATACTGTACATACATACATACATACAAATACACACATACATATACATATATTAATACATACATACATACATACATACATACATACATATATGTATATACTGTACAAACATATATATATACACACACATACATACAGTAGTATATATATATATATATATATATATATATATATATATATATATATATATATATATATATATATACACAAAGTATTAGTAGTAGTAGTAAAATAAAAATAAAAACTTGAGCAGGGAGGAGGTGGGTGCTGAAAAACTATTTCCCCATTCCTCTCACTGCCTGCGGCTGGGGCTGATCTGTCCCTGGCATGGGCCCCAGGCACTGAGAGTAGAGATACACTCCCTAAAATGATGGGCCTGGAGAATAAATACAAGTCTATCATCGGTCAGCTGAAAGAGTCATTAGGGCCAGAGGGACAGAGGAAACACGGAGGAGTTGGAAGATGGTGCAAGTTTGTTTGCGTATGAGTGTGTTCGAGCAGAATGGGAGAGAGTACGATCAAAAGCGAGGGGGAGGCAGGAAATGATGCAAGGCTGTAAAAAGACAAACTGGTGGTGATGCTTATTTTCATTGCACTCACCACTGAAAATGGACTGAAGTCTGTGGCCCTAAAGGTTGGGGGCTGATGCCTTGGAAGTGACCCGGCACTACAAATAGCCCCCCTGCCCTGTCCAAATGTCATTGTTTGAGTTCCGTCTGGAATACAGATAGTTCCTATGGGTCCAGGATCCCAGGAGATGGATATTTCCCTCATGTCCATATCTACAGAGGAAAGGAAATATTAAACAACTCCACCACACATTGATATTTCTGCCCACTGGTGTTTAGAGTGTTTCCTGACTAAAATCCTGCAGACCCAGGAAACACACTTTAGCCTTAAAAGTGCTCTACTCATCTCTATTTAAACAAAATAACACACAGAAATAGAAAGTGATAAAGAAAGAGAGGGTAGGAGGCAAAGAGAAAGAGTTAAACAAATAAAGACAGAGATAGCAGTCTCAAACAGGAAGGCACAAGTGGTGGCGAGCAGACATCAAACTGTCAGTGTCAGTCTATATGCAGCATCTCCATAAACTCCTGGATGCAGACAGGCCCAGCATGAGGCCAGGGCCCCGTCTGCAGAGTGTTCCACTATTGCGAGCCCAGGGGAGTCCTGAGCCAGGTAAAGTACTATCCCAGCCACAGCTCTGTCTTCTGCAACTAGAATCACAACCTGTCTAACGGAGGAGACAGAGCACTTCCACCACTGTCTCTCAGAGTCATTAACAATCTTCACTCAAAAAGATTTATAACCTCATGATAAATGTCTGTGACTAAGTACAGAAAAGACACTTCCAAGAATAACTGTTCAATTTCCTTCCAGGACTGGCTGGACTGTGCCCTGCTCTCCGCAACATTGAACAAAAATCCCACCTTTGTTGTTTTTTTTCACATTTTATAAAATGCTACACAAAGCCAATTCCTGTGCATCATTTTCCATTTCACACCACTTCCTTATATGGGGTTTATTTAAAGGGTTAGTTCAACATCCATCCCTGAAATTTCTCCCACCAGCCCAATTCAATAGCTCCAAACAAAATTCAGTTTGCGTTGTTCATTTAAAAAATGTTATTGAAATATATAACAGCAACATATTTTTCCATTAACATCTGCATGGCTTGATACCAGGAAAAGTCAAGGAGAAATTAAGCTTTCAGGTATCCAAGTATATTTGACTTAACTTGTGCTTAATGCTAATACATGAGCTACACTGCACGATATAGATCTAATAAACGTAAATTAAAACCCATAAAGTCCATGATGTGCAACATTCACGTCAGGTTTTAAGTATTCTGATAATGATAACAACTTGTAGCAACCCTGCAGTAAACATACAGTGTGCACACAATCCCGCACAAGCACAGGCACACAGCGCTATCTGGCAAAGAACAGCAGCAGGTAATTTGAAGCAGTTCCAGGACTTAGTGCTGCTTAGATGGCTCCATGCCTTAAGGGCCTGCTAAACACTGCTCCCTTGGCTAATGCCGCGGAGAGAAAGAATGACGGAGAAATCAGTGGCTGAGTTCATCCAGGCCTGCAGCACAGAGCAAATACTAAAGCTAACCCTCACCTGTCCATGAAGAGCCGTTTACCTCCATGTGTGTAGTGTGTGTGCGCGTGTGTGTGTGTACATTGTGTATGAGGGGTTGAGGAGCATGTGTGTGCTCATGTATGCGCCAAGAAAGCCCTTCCTAAAAGAACAGCTGCCTCCATTCTGACGCATGGTTCCATTCCATCTGATCTATCTATCTATCCAGAAAATGAACAACCCCCTTTTCTTTCTCCTGTAGTGTCTTTCTCTGACACCACCCCTCCTTCACCTTTCTCTCTCTCTCTTTCTCAATTCTCTTTATCTCATAATTTCTTCCAGTCCTGCTGTCTGACTCTCCCTCCAGTCTCAAACTGTGCCGGCGGACACAACCTGGAGTCGGAATTCCATTAATCACGACATTCCCATCTCAGTCTAAAGTGAGATCATTAGACCGCTCGCTGGCTGTGGAGTTA
>NC_045752.1:5848756-5857312 GCF_008692095.1 Etheostoma spectabile
TCTGATGAAAACATCCTGCTGCCTGCTCCTCCTTTCTCCTCCCTCTGTATGTCGCTGGTGAGAGCCAGAGGTTTAGGATGAATAGAGAGGCGAGGGGAAAGAGGGTGCCCCCTACTCTTACTACAAATAGAAAAAAAAGGAACAAATGCATTTTTGGCACTATGAACACTTCTAATGATTTCCTCTGCATAGTGTGCAACTTGATAACAAGTTGGCATGTGTTGGATATCAAAAAGGATATTGAAAGTGCAGCACAAGGATTCTGTTTGTAAAAATATGGCTGCCTCCAAATCCCTCTGGGTGTATTAATTACCGTGACTGGTGCATCACACATTGGATTGACCATTAAATAAGAAAAGGAAATACATCAACACAATTTGCATGGGGTACCAGAGCATAAATCAACATTGTTTTTCTATCACATACTATAAACATAGAATGGGAAATGGTGATTACGTATGAACGAGGCAGAATCCTAAAATAGTTATATTACTTCAGCTCCCACAGGGAGACCATGGGCAATACAGCACAAGTGTCTGATAGATCCGACTCCTGCTTATTGACGAGAGTGAATGATCAAAGGGGGAGCGGGAGGACTGCAGCTCAATAACAGGAGACCTGGAGGTCCCCCTCAGCTGTACAAATGAACTCCCATTTGATGGGCAGTCGTTACTGAGTAGAGAAGAGAGGGATTTTCTGGAGATGGCTGATACATGGATACACTGTATGTATTATGCACTATTAAAGAAGAATAAACCTAGATTAAATGTCTGTCGTCGGCACAGCAACGTGCTTGCATTGAGAATGTAAATATCATTATGCACAATTGTTTCCGTTATATTTTTGAAGCCTGCTCTCAGTTTGTCTCTCTTCCCATCTCTGCTTCTATAGTTAATACCTAGCCTGTCATTTTTACTTACTTTGTTAACGTACCTAAAATAAATTCTGCTTTCAAAAGACTTCATTAAATGCATTGGTTCAAACTAAACAGTGTTCCTAGTTTCTGGCTGTAGGTTCTCATGCAATCTGATCCAAACCAAATGAACAAATAAAAACCTTTTACAGAACATTGTGACTCAATTAGGCCTTTTAACCGAACCACAGCAAATAAATCACTTTGTTGATCAATGTCTTCAATAATTAAATGCTGGGCAATAGCTTTTCTGTTTTGCTGCTGTCAATACTGCTGAAATTTATTTCTCTCTGGCTGTACAGGAAGTCAATTTTTACAACCCTTCGATTTTCGACTGTGAAAGCAAATAATTTGAATGCAGCAGTGAGGGGGGAATTAAGCACAGTCTGCTGTGGAACCGCAGACTGTGATGTCTTTACAGGGGCTTTCGTTTTTTTCTTCTGCAACGTTAATCAATAGCTGAATTTAGATATACCCTGCAGTCCTAAACCCCATGCACTATGCTTGAGGAAAGCTGGTGCATAATGCCTAAGATTGGAACCAGGATATGAATATGATATAACCATCCTGTAGTGGTTCTATCCATAGTAGTAATCTAACATGATGAAATACATCCTCTGAAAGCATTTCCAAAAAGTTTTCTGCAAGGGTCTGATTGTGTCTCAGGCTGTAGTCTCCCTCTGGACAGGACTGTATATCATTATTTTCTCCTAACCTCGGGCTATTTACTACACTTTACACTGACGAAATAACTTACTTTCAATCGGCAACCCTTGCCCTCTTTGTAAGGTAATTTCCCTTGCTGAGAACGAAGCAACCAGAGGAGGAAGCAAAGGGACAAATTATCCTCAGTGTCTAGACGGGTACAGGGGTAACAACAAAGACTAACCTCTACAGAGAACACATCTGAAGCAAAGACAGGCACACCGTCAACTCTCTAGACTGCAACCCAAGGTTTACACAAAGTCTAAGCAATATACAGTATCGTCGCTCTAAAGCAAATAATCACAACAAACGGAAATAAATAATGAAGTTGTCATGCAATGCAAGAAAAAGTACGTGGGGAACATAAATCACACAAGTATCACAATGCAGCACCTCCTTCAACAAGACTCCCTGGGGAAGGGTCTGGGCAGGCTTAGATCCTGGACTCTCTCAAAGCTATGTAAATCATACCTGCCCTACTAGACCCTCCACCAGACCCCAACAGCCCCCTTCCAGACACTACTCACAGGTCCCCCGTTCAACCGTTAATTCAACCCAGAAATCGCTACAGCCGCAGAGCCCGTGGCTCCGACCTAAGTCTCAGAGGAAGCTCTCTAACCCCAGCCACAAAGCTCCAGACCTCTAACCTCAGCCCCTACGCTGCAGCCCCGAGCCCTTAGCTTGAGTCACAGTTGGGAGGTTGTAGTTGTGGGTTAGAAGCATCTCACCTCAAACTCCCACATTAATCACGAGATCCAGCCTTTCAATCAACGCACTGTTTGAAAAAGTGTCACTGTCATTTCAACTTTGACTCCCAGTGCTCAAAAGAGCAAAAAACCAAATACACAAGTCAGATGATAAAATGCTGTGGGTAGGTAGATGGAGAAAGAATAGTTAAAGGTTTAGCTTCAGAGGTCATATTTGATCCTTCCAGGCATTTCATTGGGAGCCCAGCAGGAGGAGAAAAAAAAAGGAGCTGTTGATGGAATGCAGCCATTTGGTTGACCCTGTGGCCGTCTCGGGGAGGAAGGCCGGAGACAGGTAGATATATGGCCAGTTTGTTATTGTCAATTCCAGATCCTGTGATTATCTCCAACTCTCAACCTTCTGGAGTTTTTTAATCTGGGGATTCCTGAGACAGTTCCCTCGCAGTGGCTGACGTCGCTTCTTGCTCACCTTTCTCTGACCCCCCTTTGGACTGCCCTCACTCACTCACACACACACACACACACACACACACACACACACACACACACACACACACACACACACAAGCTGCAGGATTCCGTGTTTAGGGGAAAAGAAAAGAAGAAGGAAAAAAAAAACAGTACCTTACAGATTCCAGGGCCAGGGTCAGGTTACGTTTTAATGTCCACTTGCATGTGGATGGGGGGCTGTGGGAGCGGGTGGCTGGGGAAGAACTGGGGTTAGTGTGGAAGGGTGTGGGGTTAGCGGGAGTTCCCCCTGGCAGCCGTCCATTCTGCACATACAAACCCCCTGATGTCACACACCGCTAGTTGCAAGTAAGATGACAAGAAGCAGCTTTTTTTTTTTACTGCCACGGAAGTCACTCTCCTCACCGCTGATGAAGAATTTAAAATACCGCTAGCTGTAAAAGATGATGATAGACAAGACAAACAGGAGACCCCTGATAGCAGAGACTTCTAGACAAAAGGAATCAAGTTTCTGCACCTTGCTCCAAACGAAGGGCGGCTGATTGAAACCAGATAAGGTTCAAATGGAACTGTTAGGTCCAGTAATGAGATTCCCCGAGTGTATGTTTGGATTAGGTGATTACAGACCCTGCCTTCCTCATCACAGTCTCTCTCACATGCACACTGACACACATACAGACTCATACATGCAGGCGCACACACACACACACACACACACACACACACACACACACACACACACACACACACAGTGAAGTATTAGGCTATCGTAAGGGTAAGAGTTCATGAAAATTGTGAAATACAACTCTGTCTTCCTGTCTCTGTACTTTTATAGGGAGGTGTAGCAGAACAAAAGGAAAATGGGTTATGAAAATAGACACAGCTGGCAGAGACTAAACAATGGGCCAGCTGGTTCTTTTTGAAAGTAATGATCCTCACGGCTTCTCACAGACGTGACAGGGTCTGCAGAGTTACTAATAAAAGCGCAGCTAAGATTAAAAGAAGATTTGTGAAGGTTCATGTCAGGTTCAGGGCACAAACAGTGCAGGCAGTGGTTAAAATAACTTTTTTGTTGTTGTCCAACCCTGACTAATTGTTTTGAATTTACAGTCTCAGTATTTTATTTGGATTATTTTGAAAATGTTCTAAATGGAATCTGCAATCACACAACATGATTCTCGGCAATAAGTCTTTCATTCTTTACACCAATGCCTGTTCACCCGGGCACTCTGCAAAGTATATTGACATACGTTGAAAGTTTGTAGGCTTATGGTATTCAGAGAAAAAAATACGGCATGCATAATTAGGTGATGTTTCCGTTTTTTAACTGCTGGGACAACACTGTCAGAGGCTTGCAGCAGCTCACTTCAATAACGGTGTGTGTGTGTGCATTGTTCTTTTGAAAAGTTTGTCACAGTGACAGCGTCACCGGGGTTTTTGACATCGCCTGTCATGCTGAAGATCTCTGCTGCCTCTGTTGCTGTCACTCCTTATCAGCACTCATTTCTTAAGTTTATGCTTGCAAATATTCAAAAACCATATTACCATACCTACCGCTGCCAGGGGGCAGAAATGAAAGGAGGCAATAATCTCTCTCTTTCTTTATCTGCGAGCTATCCTTCAGCAAAGTATTCAGAGCTAGGAATTTCCAGCAGGCTTATATGAGTGAGAAGGATATTAATGTTTTGATTGTCATCTTTTTATTTTTTTCAAAAATGATCCAGTGTGTGTTCTCTATGGCAAACACTCTAAAGTTATTCTTTTAATACTCCGCTAAATTATTCTATTTTACCTCGGGTTAAATGGCAATGTCACAAAAGAGCGTATATAAAATTATTAAATACAGCACACAATAGTTTGGGGAGTGTGGGGGCGGCTTACATGCACATTTAATTGCATTACAAGACAAACACTTAGCACCATAATGCAGAATCACAGCAGCACAATTTCACAGTGCTTCCGCACAAAAACACGGTGCCTGGCATGCATTTTGGCATATCCATCACAATACTCCTATCTGCAAGGTGCAGGGTAACCTGATTTAAGGGCAACTTATTGGATTTGTGGGAGGGACTGAGAGGGGTGGAAGGGAGAAAAGAAAAACAAAAGGGAAGGATTAATCACGATGCAGCGGCATGACAGTGCCTACAAAGGCGGCCATGAAACAGTTGCTTGACGAGAGAATGATTGCAGGATCTGCAAGTAACTGGCTGCCACCGGCGATGTTCTTCCTCCAACTCAACTTGTCAGGTGTAATCATTTTGTTAAGCTTAATGTTTTATGCAAATGCACTTGGGGAGAGTTTTGTCAGGGGGTTGGTTGTTGTTTTTTGTGTGCCTCTGTTGTGTGATGCATGTGTAGGTATGTATTGTGGTTAAATGTGTGTATGATGTTGTGTGTGTCTGCACGTGTGAGGGTGAATGGGGGTGGCGGGGGGGAGGGTAGTATTTGCCGGTGTGTGTGCGTGTGGTATTGTTTTTTAAGCACTCTGAAAATATTTGCATTCCTCTGAACCCTGCCTGTGTTGCCCTGATTATTTCCTGTATGCATCAGGGTTTTCTCTCATGGAGATCACACGGCTCAAGTCACATCACACGCTGCCTGAAGAGGAGGGAGCCGGTGCTCGGCTCACTAGGGCCTGCCTTCTGCAGTCTGCACTCTTTCAATAGAGAGGAAAGGATAAAAGAATCAATGAGAGGAGAGGAGACGAGAGGAGAGGACTGATACGTTGCTGTTGTATTGACACAAAACTCAATGTAATTGGCATGGTCTCATTATGATATATGAAGGCATGTGACCCATTTGTATGTTTTAGACTTTGACTGAATTCATTGTGGACTTTCAAGGTGACCACGAAAACTCCAACAACCGTCTCTTTTGTCCTTTCAATCTGCGTGTCAATATCAGTCGGTTTTCCAATTCTGTCACCACTCATATATCACAGCAGTTTTTTTCCCAGTTTATTTATGACGGCAGGGATGGCAACAATACTATATTATCCCAGTTTCTAACAGATAATAGAGCTTTAGAGGTAAGAAACAATTATAATGGATATACGCAGCCGCGCAGGGCCGAGCCGACTCAAACACCCAGCCACGCTAACTCCCTCAAATCAAAAAATGTTTCATCCATAAATATCCAAGGTAATCATCTCTAAAAACCAGCAGAGGGAGAAGAAATGTATTGGCACGGACCAAACCTAACATGGCCCTCAGGTCCTCTTTATGAACTCGCGCCTTTTTGTACTTTTATTGAGCTATATCATTTTTTATGGTTCATCATCATCATCAGAGGATCTCATGTAAGAATCAAAGCCTAATGTCAGTGTTGAGGGAAGAAAGCAGTCAGGCTGAATGCGGTCTTAGCCCCGGGTTTCATTTTCAATCGTCCTTTTTTTCCCCCCACACGTGCCTTAATTCGCTGCCAGATGCGATAAAACGGATGTAGCCTGTGGAAAGCGGGGTGGCTGTCTTATCTACAAGATGATATTCACTGCCTTGCCTTTTTTTTATCACCTTTAAAACTCCTTCATACTTTTACACAGCCACCTGAATCATATGGCGCAGGTTCTACACTCTATTTCAGTCACTCGAAGACAGAGGAGGCAGACTGACACTCATCTACACTTCAGGGCTTTGAATGAAGTTTGACAAATTGCTAATTTGAATTCCCTACAGAGTATATGCCCCTAAGCTTTCACTCTATAAGTTTAGGTTAAATCTTTTTCATCGTTGTCTTGAATTGAAATAGTTTTGGAAGGGAAGTCGAATGTTGATGATTCGTGATTTTGTCAATGATTTTTGTCCTAAAAGGGAAAAGGCTGTTTGACCTTTGACCTCTGGTTTTGTTTTGCATCTACCATGTGCATACAAGTCATGGCGAAAATATGTAAGGATCCTGTTTAACTGACATGACCTAGAAAGAGGGAAGAATATTGCAGACAAAGAGGAGGAGGGAGGGAAAAATCTCAAAACCACTTTTCGTTATGTTAACTATTTTCCCCATTTTTTCACCCAATTTTTCTATAGGCGATATGTCTCTGGAACATATGGTTGTAACAACTATGATCTGGAGCTGCCATCTTAAAATGCTTATCAGAAATATTTATCAATTACAGAACCTATTTAATATGCAACTGAGAACTCAGTGTTTTTCAGAAATGAAGACTGTCTCAAGGAACTAACCCTTTGCAACACTGCAACATGGCCATTGGACCAAAAGCTACGGTAAGTCTAAACATGGGTGCTGCCAGATGTACATTAGAGTACACACTGCTCTGTTTCTCATCTGAGTTTAGAGCTAATGTGAGGGCTGTTATAGAGGAAAGGCCACCTAGCAACCGCAGATGGTCGCCACGTGCCGTCTGTCCGTCCATTCGTCTTGTCGGCATGGTTCAGTGGGACTGTCAGCAGAGGAAATGACATTCATGATGGGACATGGGACATCCTGAATCTGTACTTATTCTCTGTACTCTTCATAGAAGAGTTGCTTTAAGGGGAACTCCACTGATTTTACAAATTAACAAGAGAGAAGAGTGCATGGACTAAAAAAAGCTTATTTCCCTGGCTCTGCTTTGATTTTGACTGTTTTTTTAGAGGTGCAATGCTAAGTTGATGGAGCACTCTTTTAATGACTTAAAAATGAATCCAAATGTACAGTTCTTGCAAGGCAACAGCTGTAACAATGAGAATTTTGAGGAAAATCCATAAAGAAAAACGCACTATAATATGCAAACGTTTATGTTATTCTAAGCATGGACTAGGATTTGCAGGGGAAACAGCCTCAGGCATATTTCATTCTTTTTGTATACACACATGCACTCAGGCAAACTCAAAATAAACACATGCAGAGACAAACACAGCCAACACATGCACAAATGCACACAAACATTCCTTCTGTCCTTGCCTTGCCACACTGCTGTGTACTGGGGTTAATATTTATTCTTTTTGCTAGGTGGTTCTGATGTCCCTCCACCCATAAGTAAGCAATGAATAAACTGTAGCTTCCAATAAACACTGGATGGTGTGTGAAGTGGATTTGAAACATGGTAATGAAGCGTGTGTGTGCATGTGCACGTATTGAGCTTCGGCTGGTCCACCAAACCATACCAGAGAGGACAAGCTATGTTGCAAATAGCAACAAAGGACTTCAATACTACTGCACAGGCAACAATAAAATGACATCCATGGGGCAATTACAGAATTACTAGAGTGGTGTAGTGGCTCTTTCTCATTAGAAAATTACCTCTGGCTCCCACCAGCAAGTTGAACCCCATTAAGATGACCTTCACTGTTAAGGCACTCATTACAGAACACTGAAATGCTCTTTTTCATCTGTGGCCGTAATGAGAGGACCAGTGTACATATCAATATAGAATTTTATCAAGAAAGGCACAGGCTGCAATTATAAGGACCTTTTTGAAAAGTTTGCTTCTATTATACCCCTCTACCACTGGTAATGACATTGTGGCCATACTCGCTCCACCAGTAAGTTAATATCAAATATGAAACCAGATATCAATGGCCCCAGAGACTGTGTGTGCATGCTGTGTGGTGTGTGTGTGTGTGTGTGTGTGTATATGTGTATGCATGTAAGCACTACCACAGAGTAAGCAGGCGCGTCCTTCATTGCATTGTCTTTAATCTTTTGATATTACAAGCCATTCATCATTTCATCCTGACACCTTCATAAAATAAAACATACAATAATTAATTTTGGTAGATGCAGAGAGACAGAGAGAGAGAGAGAGAGAGAGAGAGAGAG
>NC_045752.1:5857322-5871507 GCF_008692095.1 Etheostoma spectabile
AGAGAGAGAGAGAGAGAGAGAGAGAGAGAGAGAATAAGGAGATGAGTAGAGAGGACTATGGAAAGGTTTGGGACTCCTAAATGAAGATTTAACCTAATGATATTTTATGTGTCAAATGTTGTACAAATTGACTTTATTTTCAAATTCCAGATGTGTCAAAGGATGAGCAATGAAGCCAATGGAGTTACACATGGATATAATATACTGATTGCATTCTTGATTTCCAATAAAATCAGATTTTTTATTTATCAATACAAGACTATAATACTGTATAATGTACGGATTCAATCGCTAATAATGTAAAATGTCAGTTCAAAACATGCAGCTTGCCTACACATGGTTTCAGGCTTTTATAAAACCGGTTAAAGTATATTATGCCACATCCAGGCATATTAGATCATAATACTTATTCTCTCTGAAGCACACCTTGTGATTTTTACACATTATCCACTATGGAAGTGTGACTTAAAAGCATGCGTTTTTAGATTCTGACTGATTCTGAAAAAGTGTGCAAAAAATATCATTTATACACAATAACATTTAGTTACCACAAATACAAGTAACCACTTCATATATAAAATAAAAGGACAGCAAAATTTGTGTACAGTATACTGCTTTGTTTCTAAAGAGATCATTACTCCATCGCAAACCTGCTTCTCCCTGTCAGATGTGGGCTACACATCAGCCTGTTTCACACCGCTATGCTCTGAACCCTCTAACGGTGCTGCAGACAGCGGAGATGGATGCTTATACTGTGGAAAGTGTGAAATTAAAAGGAAGAGTCTGATAAATTGACAGCAGGCACCTCAGGATAGAGAAGCAGGAGATGGAATGATCAACCTGACTTGAGGTTGGAGCGCTGGGCTGCTGGGGAGAGGCTGATGGATATACAGCAGGGTAAAATGTTTGGCTGTAAAAATGTGTGCTGTGCTGTGTGTTCTTTGTTTCATTTGGGATATGCATGTTTCAAAAAACATGCAGTATGTATGTACACTTTTTTTTTATTTTTTAGAACTGGGTGTTACTTACAATCCAATAAAACTGATGCGCCTGCATGAATTGCCTTTATGCAGTTTAAACCTTTTTTGTTGCTATACAGAAATAAATGATTTAAATAGGTATTTTCAACACTTTTTGACATTAATGATAACTCTTTAATGAAAGTTGTAAATAAATAAATTTTGTAAGTTACTAACATTGGTTTTTAAAATGTTTCTACTCAAAATAATTTAAAGCCATGCAAGCAAACAAAAAGTCAGGATACATATCAACTGAAGATATAAAAAAAAAAAAACTGCCATTATTCCTTAGTGTAGAGACTGTCTGAAAAGCTATCACAGACTTATGGATACCAGACGCATTGTAGTTTTTCCACATGGCTGTAGTAACTCATGGAACATGAGTAACCATTTTTTTTATTTTTTTATTTATTTGATTAGGACAATGCACATTAATGAACATTTCTGTAAATGCGCCAGTGTTAGCCAATTGGCTAGTTTTCAACTGTAGTCCTACCTAGGATGCATGTCTTTTATGGTGGGAAGAAACCGGAGTAGCCGGAGGAAACCCACGCAAACACGGGGAGAACATACAAACTCCACACAGAAAGGCCCGGAACGACCTGGATTCAAACCAAGAACCTTCTTGCTGTGAGGCAGAAGTGCTAACCACTTAGCCACCGTGCTATATAAGTAGCATAAGCATAAGTAGTATAGTAAGTCCTACAATTGTCATTTTTACTTGAATATTATGCTATGGAACAAGAATGCCTATGTTTAAATGTCTGACTTCCGAACATTTTGGAGGATCAAGTGAAGGATGGAGAGGATAGATAGTATCAGCACAAAAAATACCGCTGGGAGACGTAGCTGAATATTGAACTCATATTTCTGAATTAACCACCATATCGCCATACAAAACTTGTGATGGGATTTGGTATATGCCTGAACACATACAGCCTTTCAGGTTGAGCCTCAGGCTTGGGCTTTTTACTGCCAGCACGTGTGTTAAATGTTTTAACGGGGAAACAATCAAGACATTACTGTAACTAATTTCCTTAAATCTCGCAGCAGCAAATGGTGAGGATGTAGTGGCCTGTCCAACTGGCTTTATATCTCCCTCTTGCCTTCCCTTCCTCATCAAACAGTGGTAAACCCCCGCCACCCCTCCCAGCATACTGCCCGGCTGCTCACCCCAGCACAGGTGTTTCCCATTGCCAGTCACAGTCTCTTTCGCCCCAACACCAACATTGTTTTAAGGCAGAGGGCTCTGGGCTCCTTCCACAGGCTTCTGACAAGCCATTGGGCCTTGTTTATCTGCACGCATAAAACTGCATGCATCACAGTGTCCACTCGCTCAGCCTCTTGGGACAACACATGGTTTGAACATTAGTTTGTCCCGCTGAAGGCCTTTAGCCACCACAGGAGAGAGCTGAGAAATGGGGAAGAGGACAAAAAACAGACTGCATCATCCAGAGCAGTTGCTTCACAAGTACTATATAGAACAAGTGCGGTGTGATTAGCCCGTTACCGTACCTGAGTCAATTGTGAGCAGCATGCATGCAGTCATCTTGATAATTTAATTTGAGTGTGCCCTGAGGTAGAGCAATCTTTATTTCATCAGCTCAAAGGAGTTTCTTTCATTAAAACGTCTACTTGTCCATCAGTAAGAACCTGTTCCTTTTGAGATAAGCTGGTGGAGTTCATCATAATTGCAAATGTTTGCCCATAATGTAAAGACCTTGTGGGGTCTAGTATTCTTTGAAATGAAAAAGGTTGTCGTGCATACAAATCAGAACAAGTGACAGTAATTCCTGCCAACATTTTTCGATTAGTGGCAATTCATAAAGAAGTGTCAGAGTTACTTAGACCTGCAGGGCATTATAATTTGGCCCCACGCTTTGTTTTGAATCTCTGCTTTTAAAAGAATTCTAAATACAAAGTTATGGGGAAATTAAAAATGCATTCTTATATTTACTTCTGTCTTTTTGTCAACAATTTTACTTGACAGTTAGGTATGAAAAGGAGTCCTCCGCCATCGCTTTTCATTTGACTTTGACTTCTACTTCTCCTGTCTCCCACACATTTACAGTATGCACATTAATGCGTGCACACACACACGTGCAGACACACACACACACACACACACACATGCACGCACTCACGCACACACGCACGCACACCCCATGGCGTAGTGGCTGAGACGGGACAAACTGACAGAGATTGCTGGGTAATTCCAGCCAACATGATTGACTTTATGATCACTTTAAAGCCCCAACTAGTCTTTATGCTTTCAAGAAATGCCAAAAGTTTCCAGCACAAAAGTGGCAAGGAATCTGGCATGAAGGGAACAAGAGGTAGAAAACCCCTACAACTGCTTTCACTTCAGAGTCCACCTCCCTCCCTTCCTTCCACCCTCACTCTTTCCCCCTTGGCACTTTTAATAGCATGAAATTATGGGCCTGCAAGAGCGACAACAACTGTCTAGGTTTAAAACATAATACGTTGACAGGAGTGACATGGCCATTTTCTCCTCCTCCATTAGCATTGAGACGTGGCCACCTCCTTTTGCTCTTAAAGAACCAACCAATGTGGCAGGCCATAGTTGTCAGACATCACTTCCTCTGTCATTACCCGCTGACACTGTGACTGCTGCTGCTTTCATAACGACACAAAGAACAAATATCAAGGAGTCTGAAAGTATTTCAGGACTGGTCTCTCCTTATTGTTACATGAATGCACAAATTTTGGTGGTGAATGTGAAAATTTGGAAACATTAGTATGTCTCAGAACAGATATCATATACTTGGGGTCTCACAAAGAGCCTCACAATTACGTTCAATTTCAGAAAAAGAGAGGTCATTCTACATGGCATTATTATCACATATTGTTTGACTTTATGCCTCACCCATTGTAAAGTTTTCTTATTACTTGTCCTGTAAAATGCAACTCCTTCTCAGCTATTTGCCTAATAGTGTAAAGTAAGAGACCGCCATATATTTAGCACTGGATCAGAATCAAAAATGCCAACTGGTTCAAGCTTCTAAAATTTGAGGACTTCAGATTTTCTTTGATTTATAAGATTGTAAACTGAATACCTTTTGGTTTTTGTATGTCACCTTGTGCTTTAGGAAATTAAGAATTTTATAGACTAACCGAAAGGGTTATAGGTGGATTAATCGAAAAGCTAAAAAATAGATTAACTATATAAGAACACATTAGAAGGTGCAGCTCTTAATACATTATTTGCAAGACTAATCAACAACTTGCCTTTTTAGACTAATGTTTATGAGAATATTTGGTGATTGTATCTTTTTGAAAAGACTATAAACTTCACACTTTGCTTACAAGTGCCAGATACATGTTAGGCCAGGCAGAGACATACGGTACTGTTGATGGCCATTTTACCAATCACGAAAACTGAGCTCCACTATCATAAGTCCCTCAAATAAGTCATCAGCACTACCAATGACATTGTAAATGCTGCAGGATCTCAGGCCCATTGCAAACCTTGTCTCGGCCCTGGTGCTGTGACGATCCGGAGCATGAAATCTGTCCTGCGGTGAAAGGGCCTCATCTCCTGAAACTGTAGATCTATCCGTTAGCTAAACATGTCAACCACATTCTGCGCTGTTTGTTTCTGCGGCCTAAGAGAGGGAGAGAGAGAGACATGGAGAGATCTCATAATTCAAATAAACAGGAAGAGGATTATCACTCATAAGCTGCATAAGAACGTCAGTTGAGAATGTTGGGTTTGCTGTTGGGACCATAAATAAACAAGATCTCTCAAAAGAGAAGAGAGATCAGAGGCCAGCATTACGAAGCAAGATTTGGCATTACCGAGATAACTTCAGGTTGAACCCAGGGTTTTGTGTGTCACGATGGTGGATCACTTGTTACTGGGTTAAATTGTTGTGGTATTATGCTGAACACCTAACTTGCTCGGGAGATTAGAGATCAACTGGTGTAAAAGCACCGCCTACTGACCAATCAATTCTATGGAATGTGGCAGTTTCACAGGGCTTTTTCAATGTAAAATAAAGCCACGCTAGAGCGCTGCTTACTGCGCTCCATGGCTGCAACACAACAAGCGCCTGGCTACTTACGTAAACCAAAACCTGCGCATATTAAATTGGGAAGCGATGATCAGATTTGAACCCCAAATCCTCCAAACGATTCCAATTAAGAAATTATTCTACTGGAATCGGAATCTTATTTTCCCAAGTAGGAATCGGTTCTTGTTGCCGAACCCTAAACCCCGTCAACATTCCCTGATGGGTATTTTTATGAAAGATATAGATTTTCAGCGGAGGGAATTGTGCATAGGCTATTTGCCGGCTTCTTGAGCAGTGTGTTACCAATGCGCACATTGGTTGGAATTATGTTTTTATATTTCTTATTTGCTCTCATGATTACTTACCACTGTAAAGGTTGCAACTGAAATAATAGGCTAAAGCAACAACAGTTTATGGAAAGCGCAAGTGTAATTATGGTCAGATCTTGTGCCTGACTGATGGGGAAGTGATATTGATAAGCGTTGTGATTTAGGCATAACAGCATCTGCTTTCTTTGCCAGCTTTCCATCCTGTTTTAGGAAGCAGTGACTGTATTACATTTTGCCTGTAAAACCGTGTCTGTGTTCTTTATATCTATGTAAAATTAGAATTTGCTCTTTTTATGGAAAAAAAGCAGCTCTGGTAGATGTTTGCAATTGGTCATGCTGTGCAAACACCGCCTCTTTTATGTGAACGCTGATTGGGAAACCCTGGGTTGATTTAACTAGTTGTTAACCACCATCGTGGCACAGCTTATGCGCGACCAGGGCATGTTGATCTTGATTTTGGTACAGGGCTCTTGTGTCAGCTTGTCTCGGCTTAATACGTGTGTTATTGTTGTTCTAACTACGTTCTCCCTTGCATGCTGCGTTGTCCCAGTAGCATACTTTAGCAGAGCCAAGGCCTTTGTTTAGCTAATGTCCTGTGGTGGCTTCTGATTGGTGTAAATGACCTGTGACACCTCATTAGCTCCTCAAGTTGGCCTCTCTGCATTATATTATTAACAGCAACATTGAAAACAGAAGCCATATTAACCACCTGACACGTAATGGTGTTGGTTTTGATTAAGATCACCAACACTGAAATGACAGTGAGGTTACAGGTTGGTGGTAAATTTGAACAAAACACCTAACACAGACACACACACATTATCGTCCTCCCTATCTTGGCTGATATCATCTTACCAGGGATTTGGGTGGTTATCATAGTGAGCATGAAAAATAAGACTGAACGGCCCAGGAAGCCTCCACTGACTTGTCTATATGGAGCCTCATTAGGGACATTGATGGATGGGCTATTGCCACCACCGGGCTCGCCCAGAAAAGCTCTGGGTATTATTAGTGTTTGTGTGTTTATAAACTGACATTTAATTACAGGTACAAAATCATACCACATACATTAACGAGTTACAGCCCATTGGGTATAATGCAGCCTGGATATTTAAGAGAGAGAAGAACTGGAATTACAGCACTGTGACCAAGAATTGGTCAACGTTTGATGATTTAATACTAAATAAGGGGAGACATAAATTATGCATTTGAAGATTTAAAAAAAACCTTACTGGGATTTACTGCAGGAAATATGTATTGTGAGGCAGCCAAAATTAAAAGTCCTTTCAATGGAGGGAAAAAACTTTTAAAAGTTGAAATAAGGGAGCTGGACTCTTTTATATTTTCAGTTTTGGGAAAGCTTGTGTTTTCTTTAGATTTTTACACTAATCTTTGGAATTCCAGAGCAAATGGTAAAGTAATGGTAAAAAAAAATGTTTTAACTGTTTTTATTTAATCAGTAACCCGGTTAAATAAAATGCATGGTATCTTTTTGTTTTCCCATTCCCCCAAAGTGCAGCTACTCAGCTTGAGTCCAGATGCAAACACCAGTATCAAGTTTTCACGTTCAGCCAGACATTCTGAAAGTGATGCAAGCATATCAGAGACCTGGAATATCTATATTACTTTTAGTTTCAAATATATCAATATATCAAAAAAAATTCTTGGAAATTATGTCCAACACTTTCAGAAACAGCTGATCTTTGATTTACTAGTGAGGCCCATGTCGTAGAGAACTCACTTCCCTTCACACACGCACGCACGCACGCACGCACGCACGCACGCACGCACAACTGTGGTTGCGTACCGGATTTACAGCTGATAGTTTTCTTTTATACCAGAGGAGGTCATACGATATGATATTTTCTGTTTCCCAAAATGGCTTCAGCCAAGGTCCCAGACATATAAAACATACTCCTGAGTCCTGACAGCGATACATTTCACGTGATGACACTACTCTGAAACAATCTTGATATTGCCTTTCCATGTCATAAACAAAACCTGACCACAGTTTTGTTTGCTGTTGTGCGTGTATGTGTGTGTGTGTGTGTGTGTGTGTGTGTGTGTGTGTGTGTGTGTGTGTGTTGCAGTCGATTTGTCTATCCAGCCAGCATGTGTGTGAAGGGGGAAGGAGAGAGGAAGAATGGTAGAGGGACATGGAGACGAAAACTCTCTCAGCTGTAGACGGAGTAAGTAGATAGGTTCACTCTGGGGAGAGCGGTGGGAATGGTTGTAAAATGCACAACTCCATGGTAACTGAAGGAGATGTGGTTCTGTTGAGAAAAGAAAGGGCAGGAGACAGGAAGGAACGGAGAGAGAGAGAGAGAACAGAGGAAGGAAGAGTGAAAGAATAAAGAAAGCGAGAGGAAGGTAGGCGAGCAGATAGGCAGAAAGGGTTGGAACAGACATGGGGGAACTCTGGCAGGTGCTGCATCATCTGCTAAGGCTTTGTCGGGCCGCCCGTAAACAGTCATTGGGCTTCTCGAGGGAGCAACCTTCTCCATAACTAGCACAGGTATAAATCTGCCTCTTAGCCACTAAATTAGACACATTCTTGAGAGAGTCTCACTCTGCAAGTGCTGCAATAACCTGAGGGGGAAAAAAAGGAAGACAGAAAATTAAGCAAATCCACCGAGAGCAGTAATGGAGGTGCATGAATAAGGTATAGCCTATGTGAATTTAACCAGATGGCCACTTTGATCCAAATGAAATATGGTTAATGTTTTTACATGCAAAGCTGTTATGAATAGTGTTCTTTACACTCAGCAAGAATTCATTTCCCCACCATCTCAAAGAGCTGTCACTGCATCACGTGTAAGACCCTGCTGTGGCTCAAAGCCGAGGGCCAAGTCCAAGGTCTGCGCTCTGTCACCTCGTCACAATGTTTATCCTTCATTACAACTCTTAAAACAGCGACACACCCAGGATTTTCTTTTTTCTTTCCTTCAATGAATTTTTCTAACCTATATGAAGCTGTGACATTGTGCGACAACGTGACACTTGGATATTGTTTTAACACTTGCAGGGGTTGGTGAAGGGAGGAAAGGTCAGGGTAAAATACACCAAGAAGAGTGATCTAGTGTTCTGACAAGAAGTTTTTACGACATGTGTCTGTAGCTGACGTGTAGCCATGAGTGCATACTGTACAAGCCAAGCCTGGGAAGGACATTACAACCTAAACATAGCAGGAAAATATGTGGACTTCCACTAGAGTTATATTTGATGAAAGACAATTTAAATCAAATAGATATAAAAAAAATAATTATTTATATATATAAATATAATATACATTATATAAAATAATTATAAGAAAACTGTGAAAAACACACGCACACTCACACACACAATTTTAAACAACATGTATTGTACCTCAGTGAAAAAGTAAAGTAAAACAAGTGTACAAATTAATTTTTTTGATAAAGGAGGAAATCATTGTTTAATTGGTGTATATTTACACGCCATATCTGCTCCACTGAATGCTATCTGCTGCTTTGAACAACCTTTTTGAAGTCAAAGGTCTGATTTGTCATATAAAAGCCCTGCAAACATGAAACTCAAGTGTGCTGCTATGTGTTGTAACAGGATGCTAATCTCCTAAACACTCCATCTGTATTTGCTAAATGTGCCTCACTCACAACCTGTTTGCTTAAATGGCACTTTGCTTAGTCATGTTTTCAAAAGCTATTCTGCAAGTCCAAGGAAGGGGGGTAAGTAGGTTAATGTGTTGGTTTTTCTGTTATGGGGAATAATTAAATACTCTTTATTTTAATAGCGATTTTCAAAGTGTTGAATTGAAAAAAGTTGCATTGACAAACGATTATGAGACTGTTGTAAAAAATTAACATAAAGTGGGCAATCGCACAAATAGAAAAGACAACCACACTTATGTGTTACTTATAGGCAACATAAAAATGGGAAGTGACAAACAAACATTATTTCTGACTTTTTTGTTCTTCAGTATATCAGTACAAAAAGAAGATAAGAGAAACAGAAACTTATCTTCAATATATAGAATATAAAAAAAGTTAAGTACTATTATGCATTATGTAATTAACACTTAGAAGTTGCAAACAGGAAAACATGGACGGTATAAATCTATGCTAGCAGTCTCCTAGGTTTGCTAGCAGCCAAGGTTTTGTCAGTCTTCCAGTTTAGCGCGACTATTTTACTAGGTTCCCTCTCAGAGAGTTTCTCTAAAAAAAAGAAAAAATCCCCTCAGGACTTTTTAACATTCTAATAAAAAGATTTTACAGAGTGGTGTGAGTGTGAATTTTGGGGATGATGCCATGGAAAAAAAGAAAAAGAG
The DNA here is from genome assembly GCF_008692095.1 of Etheostoma spectabile. Taxonomy (NCBI): domain Eukaryota; kingdom Metazoa; phylum Chordata; class Actinopteri; order Perciformes; family Percidae; genus Etheostoma; species Etheostoma spectabile. The sequence continues at coordinate 5,867,011 of NC_045752.1, forward strand.
GTGAGCACAAGATTGTCATTGAGGGACAGGAAGAATAAAAGGAAGGTGCTGAGCATGTTTTAATCATAAATCAAGAAGGCACTATATCAATATGTAAAGTTGAATCATGCTGAGTAATAATAAAATGATCAGATCACTGCACTCACAGTAAGTTAATGCTGCTGTGAGCTTCAGTATAAACAAATATTATTAAAAGAAGTGATTGTGCTGAGGGAAAAGTTTTAAACCAACTTTGGATTGATCGAAATGAAGTGTTTGTCAAAGTAAAATTTAAAATGTGTTATTTAAGGGAGTTTCATTGTATTGTTTTGAATGACCACACAGACAGTAGTGCTTACTAAATCAACCAAACCATAATCAACTTTTGATACAATAAGCCTAGTGCTGACAGAAATAATCCACTGGCCACCTTCTTAATGAATAATTGATGTCCATCTTAACAGGCTAATGAATGAATGTGGTTTGGGTTTGAGTGATAGCCCTCTCGTTGGAGAGCTATCCCAGGAGGGACGGGGCACTGGAGACAGAGGTGTCATCCTCTATAACCTGTATAATTGGTCATTTGACATGAGTGACTTGACTGTGGGTCCATGCACCGTCAGCGTAGAGTGACCCTTTTATCCTATTGTTTATTAGCACTGTTCCAGGTTATCACACCAATTAGTGCTGGGATAACAGTGATCAGGAAAGGAAAACTAAAAGTACAAAAAGGCCTACTATTAGCTGAGGGAAATGGGATCAGCTCAGCTATGGCAAGCATAAAAAAGTACTCTTTTGACCTCACTAAAAATATTCTAAAAAGAATAAATATCCAAGAAGTAATTATAGAATGGGATGAAAAGACTCACAGATGCAAAAAAAAAAAAAAAGCTTTCTATTTCAAAGTGCACGCCGTGTACTGTATCTCAGCTGAAAGAAAAAAAGAAGTGTAGAGAGGTGACAAGACTCCAAGGCGGTTCCCTGTGTGCATTTGTGTTGGGCTTGTCCAAACAATCACACTTACATTTTAGCACTATTATGCGTGCACACCCTATTTTCCACAGCTCTGATAACATTCTCAGTGCAGTTTCGGTGTGGCACTCTCACTAAACAATACCTTATTGACATGAGCTCTGGCCTCACAATAGCCACAAAACATCAGGGTTCCTGTTTTTGTTGACACTGTTTGAGCCCTCCATTGAAGGAAAAAGCCACTGTGGACACAGCAATGCATAATTGGAGCTCTCTGTCATACAATACAACAAATCAACCCTTTAAATGTTTGAGCATGATAAGGCAGAGAGAAGGCACACAGAGGGGGAGCGGGTCAAAGACAGGGGGAAGTCAGGTGAATGGAAGCGTGGAAAGTTGATGGAAAAGGAGAGAGACTATAGAGTGGAGCACCACTAGGGGACAGTAGTAAGTCATGGACGGCAGGAGGAGCGGTGTGTGTGTGTGTATGTGTGTGTGTGTGTGTGTGTGTGTGTGTGTGTGTGTGTGTGTATGCATGCAAGTGTGTGTGCGGCAAACAGTGAACAAAAGACTTTCTTTGTTGCACTTTCAGATAATAAAAGAATTCAGAAATAGCTACTTGACTGCTTTAGAAAAGATCTTGACAATGCGTCGGCCCATAATGCACAGGAACAGCTCCAAAATTTACATAATCATATGTAATGTAAACCACTACGAGGCTCTACAGCCAACAAACAAACTGACTGGGGAGAGGGTGACAGCAGGAGAGGGATCTGCTTTCCCCTATGGACTTGATATACTTACTAAAAGTACATTTTGCTTCATCCGCTCACAACAATAAGACGTTTGCAAATTTTGTGGGCTTGTGTGCTGATGATTCAACAGAAAATAAGCTTTTCAGGTAAACTCCTAAATATGCTAAAGCACAGAATGAGAGGTACCTATTTCAAACAGTATTTATTTAGTTACTTAACACGATTCATAGCGTTACTTATTGCAGTTTCCAAAGGAAAGAGGCACATGATTTAATGCTGATTCAATAGTGACAAGAAATTATTCTTGGTATAAAAATAAAGCCTGTGTGTAATGAGACTCAAAAATACAGGGTCCTTTTCTTTGACCACCGATCAAGATGAATGGCCAGAGGATTTCACACTGTAACTTGAGGCATTACCACTTATACCTACTCTCTTTGTGTTAAATGGTTAAACAAGAAAAGTTAACACCTCCACGTACCTCTGACGTTGGATATATCTGTCAGGAGGGAGCCAGTGTTTCTTTTTTTGCTATGGTAACCGAGGACGTATATTCAAAACATGCTGCCGCCTCCTCCTCCTCCTCCAGCAATTAAAAGCAGAACAATAACAATATTCACCAATGACAGCAGCGTCTGTACAGTAGTTATGCCCTTCGTTAGTTTCACAATGTTCCTCATGAATTAGTTAAGTCTGTTAATTGCACATTTATTACACTCAAGGCCACAGAGAGATACACTAAATGGCTCTGGAATAAAACACTTACGCACATATAGGAATCATGAAAAATAAATTAAGCTTTTAGATTACTGCTTAACCTTGTGTTGCAAAAATGAGTCTCACAAATTTTATTTACTTGCCTTTTTTTCTTTTAGAGGAAAATGGAACAAATCTTAACCAATCATATAATTGGAGTAAAAAGGGCTTAATTCATAATTCACCACATTTTACTTTAGTCTAAAACTATTGTTAACAATATGTATGCCTTTTGAGCAGGACAGAGTGAAAAAAACCATAGCGTAATAACTAAGAAAATTACATTTTAGGAACATCATTTTCAAGAAAATAGTATAACGTATAAATAAAACCAACAGCCCTAATTATGTCAATATTTACATTTGTGTCAAGTGCTTCGAAAAACAACGTGGCAACGATCATATTTATTCAGAGACAAGAAAAAAAAAAAAGGCAAATATCAAAATCACCCAGCAGCATAATCTCTTTGTGTTTACACTTTATCATCGCCTTTTCTGATCTCCGGCGTGTTTCATTATGGAGTGACGTGTGAGTGACACTGCGCCGGCTGTCACAGCCATGTGCTGAGGTTCCCTCTCATTTCCAGCACCAACAATAATAATGACTATTCCAGTGCTAGCCCCACTATTTGTGTTATTGTTGTAGGGTGTCAGACACAGGCCCTGACGTTTGCTATGCTATCAGCAGGAGTGTACAAATACAAACACATTTGCCTGAGTTATTGACCTTTATCTCCCCACTTTCTTGACAGCCTTCTCCAGTTATTGACAATACAAACACATGGGACGACGCATAACCTTTCATTTACAGAGCACGCTCTCTCTCTCTCTTTTTGTCTCTCTCCCTCTCCCGCTCTTTCCCTCCGTCTGTGTCTCACTGCTCTTGCAATTTGTTTAAATAAAGTGGGGCAGACAATGGTACTGTTCATTTCTGCCATTTTTCTTTCACTCCAAATTTCAGAGGATAATATCATTAGACCCATACAATGGCTGCTATTCAGCCTTAGATACACAGATATTTCAAGTATTCAATATAGTTTTGACATGCTGACATTACAGGAGAGTGTTGTTTCCCTATTTGTTTGCTTACAATGTCGATTTCGTCATAAATATTAGATTCCTGAGGCAACATGTTTGTCTTGATGATGCTCAAATTTACCACAGAAATATATATACACACACACACACACATATATATATATATATATACACACACACACACACACACACACACGGTCAGCAGCACAATCAAATCACAAAGAATATGCAAAAGATGCACAAATGAAAATTACTTGGAAAACTAAAAATTCCTACCGCTGAAAAAGAAATACTTACAGTGTATTTATGTAGCATTAACATTTATGTTTTAAACACATTGAAAAATATGTAGAGTAGTTTTATTTATGCAGAATGAGGGCCAACATAATTATTCTGGAAATGGGACTGAATCCATAAACCCATAATAAACAGAATAATTTACGGCATCTCAATACTGCGTTGAATAACAATGGTCATAAAAACCACTAGTATTCCACTAATGATTCTCCTCCAGGATTTATTGTGTTTTTCAATGTGTTCCCTTTTGCATTTCAGCGTGAAAAATAGCATACATAAAATACGGGTGTCCCCACCAGTCAGCCCCTCTGCAGGTACTTCAGAGCCCCAAAATTAAATTTTAAACAATCCAGACCAGTGTTTGGTGACCATGGTTAATCATCAAGAAACAAAGACATCAAACAATATTTGATAATGAGAAAAATGCCTCCAGGATATTAGGGGATGGGGGGAGAGCACAGCGTGAGCCTCGGCAGCAGAGCTAGGTAGAGAGGCCAGACCAGACACAAGCCGCATTCACATGTCTGTGTGTGGTGACAGTGGGTGTCTGTGTGTGTGTGTGTCACACAAAAACCCACACACGCACGCACATATGTGTCAACTTCTATCTCATGCACACACACACATGCATACAGACATAGACCCACACACATGGAGTTAAAAAACCATTAAAACATTTTTTTTTTTTTAAGTTCATGACG
>NC_045752.1:5871517-5873347 GCF_008692095.1 Etheostoma spectabile
AATTCAGTGTATTGAGCCAGTGGTGAGGTTACAGCTTTGTGAAATTGTGCTTCATTTTGAACTTGCATTACGCCTCAACCCAATTATCTGCAGTTAAAATGGCTTAGTGAGGCTCCAAACTGTGACTGACAAAAATACAGGCCAACCCAAAAAGTTTTCCTATTAATAAAAGTCATTATTTTCCCCTATATTTTCTAAAAGGCTAAACTTATTTGATGTATCATTCAAACCAAATAGTATTACATTTGGATGGTATTAATATAAATTAAATGTTTATTCACATGCTGGAAAATTAAATATTAAAAATATTCAAGTGTTTCAAAATAAATCTTTAAATAACACTCAACTGTATACTTTCAGTAATGAATGTAATATAATGGTTTCATTTTTCACCAGGACAGTGTAATTAGTGCTTACTAAAATGAGAAGTTGGGCAGACAGGGAAAGGGTGGGAGGGGAAAGAGTGTTGGGTAATGAGGAGAAAATGTTTTTTTTCCCCCTCTTCCTCTGTCATATTCTTATTGGGTTATCCTTGATTGACACAGCGTTAACGGTCTGGCCAAATCGAGGCAGATCCAGCAACTATAGGCCGAACGGCAGCATGTGCAGCCACCTCGGACATGCAAATTGCACCCAGGCAACCCGTTGACTATGATTAATGAGCCTGGGCTGCAGCCTTTGTTTCCGTGTGCAGCCGTTTAGAGTGAAATACAATCCTAAAATATTATCAATCCCCTATTAATCCAGTAATTTTGTTCACATCACACATGTTGTTTTGAGCAATTTACGGCCAAATGTGTGCGTGTGCGTCTGCACGTGCGTGTATGTTATTGGGGTGAGCACAATTGCATTTAATTACATGTCCTGTAATTAAATTCATTAAAGGATAATAAAATAAATGGAAGAAACAGCTTTGAAAGCTAGAGTGAAACACATGTGTCTTGTCTCCCGTGACGTAAAATATGGATGTGGGATTTTCAGGGGCAGTCATGCTGTTCAGGGGGGAATGCATGAATCCGACACCTTGCTAGTACTACAGGCATTTCCTGGTTATGGCTTGCCTCATGTTTAAACTGTGATTTTTTTGAGCTGAGATCCCAGACTCCCTGAAGATTGGAGAGCAATTCTGTGGTGCAGAGGAGTGAAGTCACTGACTTCCCAAATGGAAAAAAGAAACATTATGACAGTAATGCTGACGAGCTAGTGTAACAATACGCTCTCTATGTATGGTGAGTAATATCACTGGATAGGGTAAGGAGGGACTTATGTGCCAGACATGGGAGCACCGGCAATTTCCTTAAACTGTTTGATGAGTAAAGGAAATTACACAACCTCACAAATCTTACATTCATCGACTGAAGATGCTGTCGATAAAAAGCTATTTCTCATGCACACACCCTCCACAGCCACACACTTTACCTCTGCTGCAAGCAAAATGTTAATGTTTCCCAGGCATTAAGGTATATAAGTGCCATTAGTGGCACAGTGCTTAGCACTACAATGGTGTGCCGAGAGCAGTGGAGCAGAGATCAGTGCAGCGTCTCTTGGATATCAGAGGGAGACATCCTTTGTAAATTCATCTCCCACTGTGAGCAGGCTTCACAGCTGGTTAACGGCACTGTGTGTACCACTGCCCTGTTTACACGCAGCCTCCAAAGCACTCGTCTTTCCCCCTGCATCCTTTCCCTGTATCCCCTCCAATGCCTCGCTCTCTCTTTCAGCTCTCATCACAGCCCACTGTGGCTCTCATAGCCATCAAAGATGCACACAAACTGATTCAATGCAAGGGTGTGTGTGCGCACACAGAAATACATACAAACACACACACAC
>NC_045752.1:5873357-5893235 GCF_008692095.1 Etheostoma spectabile
ACACACACACACGAGTTGACACCTACACACAACAAAATCTCTGATCCCCTCGCTTTTAGGGCCATTACAGTGCACTGCCTTCCAACCCCTTTGCTGATTTTTATCTTTTTATACCATCACATTACACTGATCCTTTTATACCTATTACACACGCGGCTCCCCACCAAACCCCCTGATCCTCTGATACCTAGATGAGTAAACTGCTCCTCCTGCCCCTGACCTCAGCCCTTTGTAGCAATCAGGCTAGACTTCCTCAGAGGCCCTGATCTTATCTGGCCATACCAATCCCACTACACAGCTCCCTTTTGTGGCCACCACAGAGCACTGAGCCCTTTCAGATCCAGGGACTGTGCCGGTGAACACACAGCCCGAGACCTCAGCTCATCTCAGACATCATACTACACTGCCCAACAACAATGAGCTCTATTTTCTGATGCACCACAGGTCAGATGGAGCCTTTCTGCTCACCGATGCATTGTCCACCCACAATGGAGGAAACCAGCAATGTTGTTGTCAAAAGAATGTTTGACTCTACCACAGAAAGGTTTGATGTCGTCACAGGCTTGCACACAATGATGCCAATTTGAGTTGGGATTTTAAGGCTAATTATTTGCAATGAGGATTTTGTTGTTTTATTTTTGCAAAATTAGTTATTTTTTTAATTTTAGAAATGTGAAACTCACCATAAAATGACTCTAAGAGGTCCTTGCATCTGTCTGTAAAGAGGAGGTTAAAGAGAAAATCTATTAGGGAAGACTGAGGTTTAGCACTGTTCAGAGACTAATTACACAATAATGTCATTGTAAAATTATATTGATCTCAAGGGATGTATTTGACAAATTAGGTCTTAAAGATTTTAGTCCTATCTAAGTGTTGTCTAAAATCAACACTCCAGACAGAAGCAACCATATGGTTCAGAGGGAAATAAAGAAACAACATTAATCATTAATTAACTATTGACTATTTTCCTTCAAAATCAGTTTACATTTGTGACTATTAGATAGCTATTTCTATTGAAATGCAAGCAGTTTGGAGTTACACACATAGGCTAAACATGCATTTGCCAATGTCAATGTTATTCTTGTATGTTTTACACATTTCTTTCTATTACAGTACCCTACAGTACATCATCATCCTTGGCCTAATTTACATATTTCTGCCGGGGGCATTTAAAGCTCTACCTTCACTGGTGAGGTGAACGGTGTTGATGATTCTGGGGACCCACGGCTGGGGATAGCCCACAGAAATTCCTGCAGGATGTAGGAAATAATTAAGGAAAGCCCAGACCAATTTCCTCTCAGGAGGGGAGAATTCCTGTAAAGGTAAAATAATACAAATACAAATTACTGATATGTCACTACAGTGAAATTTGGTACACTTTATTTCTTCTTTAAAGAAAACGTAATCACTGCACTTACATGGAAAGTAATCAGTGGAACATCAGTTTAAGAGGTTGCATTTCTGAGGTTTAATATAATAAAATAAAACGAATGATGGAGACACTTTGTTTTCAAAGGGCTTGTTGTTAAGATTTTCAATGGTTTCAATTTCAATTTTAAGAAAAACGCAGAATTGACAAGAGCCTAGGCCACTGAAGTTACAACACATATCAAACTTTGTTCACCATTAATTATAGCTTCGTTTAAATGTAAGTGGACTACTGTATGGCTTAACCATATGTAGGCTACAACATGTGTCTAATGCAACTTCAAAGTAGACTGTAGGCTATTTGTATACAAACATGACCATGATCAAACCAAAAGAGCATGTCTTTTTTTGGGTGGCACCATCTTTGAAAGCATGCTGTATGCAGGTTATTTTGTCAGTGATTTGTTGTGATTGCAAAATCTATGCAGGCACACAACTAATAGTGTCGTTAAAACTATGGACTTATTGACAGAAATTGAAGGTAGTAGCTGAATTTATACTGTAGGTCTACTTTACATACACATCCAGCCTCTCCATTCTCTCTCCATCTCTGTGACTCTATTTCTCAGTCACTCTTCCTCCCTTCTCTAAAATACAATTTTCCCCGTCCGTGCAGTTTGGTCGTTTTCATTTTTTTTTTCTTTGTTCTGTCGGACTTGAGAGCAGTCAACGAGCATTTCAGGTTTGTCTGCTCATTTTAAGTACCTCACGCCTTTGTATCGCTCGCATTTGACGAGAATCCAGTGACGCTTCGGGGATGCAGTGAATGAGCACTGCAGCATGTCTTGGGTGGACACCGCCTTCTTGGTTCCAAGTAGCCAATCCCCTGCAGTTATGCTCAACTCATCGCATGAATCGACCAATCAACGCGCTGCTCACACAAAAGTCACCTCTTCAACTTCCTAGCGGGAAGCTGCCTATCGGGAAGTGTCCACAGACAGCAGGAATCAATGGTAAACAACCCTTTACGTGTTACAAATTCCTCTAGAGTCATTTCTGATAATGTGTTGCATACATACATAGCCATTCAGTAATCTCTTTCGAATACGAGACAGTGTTATGAATGATGTTATGATTTGCGTTTGGTATGTCGCGATAGCATAACATAAAGCTAAGAGCAGCAGTGCAGGTAGCTCCAGCTGTTGTTGACAGCTGTCAGTCGCCTCTCTAGTTGTTTACCTCTCAAAATCAGCGTCATGAGCATCCGTTAATCCACCTGTCCTTCTGTGTTCTCACAGATAGATACCGTCAAAGGCACACAGTCATACTAATCTAGTGAAGATGAGGCTATCCCGAGCTGAATATAAAGAGATTGTGAAATGGACTGATCAGCTGAGACCCACCCGCCAATGCATGAAGATGCTGAAGGAAAGATTTCCGAAGTAAGTTACTACACACTGGACTGTATTTTGTGAACTTCCTTACATGTGCGAATGTATTGTGTGTACAGTAAGTGTGTGTTTATGTATGGCAGTGTAAAAAACCGCTAAACTGCTGTCCTTAAGCATCTTTTACAACACTTTGTGCACTGTGAATAATTATCAATATCCTAAATGCACAAAATATGTGTTTTAGATAATACTTTAAATGCATAAGACCACAATTCATTGAGGAGTTTACCGTCTGTCTATCTATCAATTCCAACAGCATTTTTTTCTCCTATTAGATATCTATAACCCCTTTTATACATTACTTATGATCACTAATTAATTCTACACAGGTTTCTGCATAGGCTTCCACCTCAGCATTAGCCAATGTTTTGCCATGCAGCGCTTGCACATCCAGAAATCGAAGAGAGAGGTTAATGGTTGTGTTTGCCTTTCTCCTTGACACTGAGGGCCCTCACTTTATTGAACGTAACATGTGTAATCCCCCAAGGCCACCAGGACACCGTGGCTGATCCCGTCGAGGTCACTTACAAAGTCGTATGTATTTGGAGCTTCCTACTTCCATTGTGCCCTAATCACCAATCTAGAAGAAGGTATCAGGTCCCCAAAGGGGACACAGCGGAGCGTGAGCTTGTCTTTGTTCTCACCATCAGCATTTTACAGAACATGTCATGCGTATAAAGTTCGTCCAATATCCTGTATGTTTAGGCACCAACACTAGGAGGTCCTTCTCATGTTTATTTAGAGTGTCCTTTCTCCTTTTGGTTCCCTAATCCAAACTGTCTTTAACAAACAGTGCAAATGCCAGTTTTTAAAAAAGTTGTACTGCTGGGTGTAATAATTAAAGGAAAACATTGGGTCGTTTACATTCCAATAATTCTGCACGATCTCTCTCTCCTAGAGGTGCTGGCTCTTTTGTTTAGTCTTGCTGGTTATTGTTATTATTTCGTTCACCATAGCCAATCTTGGGGAGGCCCTTGCTCTTTAAAATCCCTGAGTCTCGTCACTGGGCCTGACAGACAGGCACGGCAGCAGTGTTTTCACAGCCTGCAAAATTATTCTGGTTGTCCAATCAGCTGAGCTGGGCTCTGGAGGGTTAGTGATTGGACTGGCAGGAAATCAGGCTCTTAAGACATAACATATCGACTAGGCCATCCATCATCTCTTAGCATGCGCTCAGGCACGGCAGTCAGCCACCCCCCACCCCACACCCCTCCTGTCCCCTCGGACTGTGTGGGAGCCCTGCCACTGCGTAAATATTGGCCAGGCTGGGGCTGGCAGGAGAAGGGTGGGGGTGGTGGAGCGGGGTTAGGGGTTTGTTGTGGACAAGCCTGCACTCTATCTCACTGACTATAATACTCAGAGAGATAGAAAAGACGGATATCTGGATATCATTTCACATCGCACTAGGTCGATTTCCAAATGATGCAAACAATGTTATGTGAACTCTAGATTCATGTGTTGTCTGCCAGCGTCATGGCGGAGGCTGGGGTAGTTTTTTTTAAGGGGCATGCGCCATATTTTTGTATGACACAGCTATTATTAAAGTGTTAACTTTATAACAAAGTATCATATCTTATATTTTTAAGCTATTTTTTTTTAAATATGCCCAATCAATATATGGAAGCTTTGGGCTACCCTGTTAGCTCACCTGTTTTAGCATGTGCCCATAAGGCTTGGTCCTTACAGCGGTGGCCTGCGTTGGAGTCAGACCTGTGGCCCTTTGTTGGATGTCAGCCCCCTCTTTCCTGTCTTCAGCTATTCTACCAAATGAAAGCCCAAGAAATTATGAAAATATATATATTTTTTAAGGTCAGGCAGGGAATGCACACTGATAGCATTTAGTTTCAATTAGAGGTGGACTATTAGTTCAGTTTTAAAGTGTAATTATATTGTGATAATATCCTGGTACTGTTTCATAATTTTTTTTACATTTTGCTGACTATAGTATTGTTTTTGAGCAAGTTGTAATTAAAACACAATACTGAAAGGAGTTATTAAACATTACAGATCAGTGGAACTTATGTGTATGCATTGCATCACTGTGTAGAACATAATTAATATTTATTACATGCAATTTTCCATATGATATAAATTGAGATCAGAAAAAATTATGTTTGTATCCAAATATTGATTTAAACTATATTGCCTAGTTTTCTTTATATTAATACATTAGTTTGGAGTTCTCATGATCTAAATCAATATGAATAGCCATTATTGTAAATCTCTGAATGCTGTATTGAGTTCAAGACCATTTCATAATCATTGCTTTTGAATGAAGACTTAAAGGGAGGAAATTTTAAACAAAAGGATTGTTATTGGCCATTTCAAGGTAATTTCCACGGGAAGTCTGTCAGTCTCTCTGTTGTACTATGAGTGTGGGCAGTGGGAGGGGAGGGGGAGTGTCCCATACACAGACCAAAAGAGAGAGATTGCGATGTGGAGTCCCTCATCTGTAACGGCTGCATAACACAGATGTTGGGAGTCATCTGTCAGCCTGGCCTCTCTTGCCGGGCCCGAGCTGCTCTGAGGGGAAAAGAATTGGACATGGTGCTGTCACTTTTTACCCCCACTCACAATGGAGGGACATGCAAATATCAACCCCCATTATTGCCCTCTCTTTCTTGCCCTTCTCTAAGCCAGCCGTGGTGTCCTGCCTAGTATCTGGACTGCGGCTAGGCAGAGAGGGGGGTGGGAGGGCTCATCGCAGGTCGGTGCGGGGAAAAATGTGACATCAGTCCCATCAGGTCCTTCTCTTGCCATGTATTAGAATTGGAAATGATGGGCTGGTCTCTGAGGCCTTGCCTGGCTTCCCTTGGGTCTAGAGGGGACCCCAGTCTTTCCACCTTTGTCCCCAGAGAGAGTCTGTGTAAGGGTAAGAAAAAGAGGGAGGGAATGTGAGAGTCCTCTGTGTCCTTCTGTGCAGTATTATGAATGAATTTGGATGTAATGATTACCCCCCTGTTTAAAATGCCATTCAGCTCACTCCTCATATGGCGTTCACAGTCATGAAAGTAGGAGGGTGTGCAAAAAGGGGCAGATGCCTCTGTTGTGGAAAATGCTAAAAAAGTCAAGTGTGAAGCTCCCTCCCCTCTCAACACAACCACTGCCCCACTCTCTCTTTTACACACACACACACACACACACACACAGCTCCCCAGTGAGGAGTCCCTGAACGTTTTTCGAATTGGGCCCTAATGTGCCGTTTTCATCAGCACTGAGGCGGGCTGCAATATGGTGCTGGGGCTCGCTCTGGGAATATGAATGTTGATTAAGCATGCGTTCAGCCTTTTGAAATTCTGAAGAAGTGTCAGAATAATGGATGTTGAGCAAATGTCAAGCATTTGTTAATTTCTCTGTTATTTGGGGTTTATCTAGCATGATCTTTGGAAGGAAAGCGTGGAACAGGGTTGTTGTGGCATCTGCCATTGATATGGTGATTTCTTGGCTACAGACACTTTGTTTTTGATGGTAATATCTCGGCTCAGGACGAAGCTTAAGGACTTGCTCATTGATTATTTATTGTGGTTGTAGTGTTTATCTGTTTTTTTACATTCCAGTTAAAGCTAAGGATTTGGTAACAGGCATGATGCATTAAACTGGAAAGCTCTTCATACATTTAGTTTAACTTCATAGCTCAAGAACTCAACAAAGACCTGACAGATTAGGATTTTTATTTTTATTGATTTTTTATTCATCAGCAAAATCCATGTATTTTTTAAAAAAAATCCTTTTTTAGTATTCATTTATACCAGCCTGTATTTAACAATGTGGAGCAGAGATTTGCGATTCCAATTACAGTATTTTTTTTCTTTTTCATGACCAAGTTGCCCCAATCACTTTGTCAGTCACTATCAGAAGAATATGAATCTTGTTATATAATCTAATTAGAAAGTCAACTAAAAATATTGCAAATCAAAAAATATAATAGCTTTCATCAAACGGCTAAATTATCTTCTGTAACCATCTTTGTTGTTATATTGGCCCACTAAATAGCCTAAAAAAATATATTTCTTAGATCAAGGTTTTCAAAGATTTTAAACACATGCCTTTTCATAACGTACACACATACACACACACATATATATATATATATATATATATATATATATATATATATATATATATATATATATATATCTCATGTTTTAACAGTGCTGGTACTACATGTCCCAGTGGAAGTGTATCTACATTTAACTCCACTGTTGTCTCTGTGGAATCAACTGAGTTGCTCTGTTTTAGCTCTTGTGACGGTAGAATTCTACAGCTTTTTTGTAGCCTGGAAGTGGCAATGACATTACCCAGAGACTGATCTAGTGCAGAGCCTGTGGGGGCAGCCCCGACAGCCTACGGTGCATGGCCTCACACTTCTTGTCGCCCATATTGAACAAAACACAAATTGGCAGTTGGGGCTTTGGGGTACAACCCTTGAAGGCTGAGAGGCTGGCAAACTAATTCCACAGCTTTATGTGGTTAGATGAGCATTGGAAGGGTGAAGGGATGAATGAAGTGTTAGCAGAGAGGAGAGATGTAGAAAGAAGAGAAGCTGTGCTGAGTTTACAACTTCATGTCAGGCTGAGAAGTTAATGAATAATAGATGCAATCAATTACCTGATTAGGAAATACAAGAATGACTACTTTCTCTTCATATCTTATGGACGTTGTCTAAGCACACTCTAGATTGTAAAATCCTTTTCGGCTTTTGGCTAAAAACACTGATGTTAGCAGCCTGTTGTTTAAGTAACACTATCTGGAAGTTTAAAAAATGCTGTTATTGGATTTTGAGACAAAATAAGATATTCAAATTAGTAGAGGCAAGTTATTGACACAGGAATAGGAGCAATTGTGAGTAATAGCGACATATTGTGTGCTGTATTTGGCAGTGGCATCAGTGTCGTCCCCCAACCCCCAAAGCCAAACACACAGAGGGAAACCTGAAGCAGAGAGCACCACGGTTCAGCCGGGCAGCTATGGTAGAGTCTATTGCCCCAGGTTCTCTTTGCATACTGGGATCAATTGCAAAAGAAGAATGAAACAAATTGCCCAGAATGGTACAAGTTTCTTAGCCACGCTTGGGGGGAATAGGCAATTGGTCAGTATAATGTGTTTCTTTGCCAGACCAGTGGTTGCTCGCTACTTGACAGACAACATGGACCTCATTTTCAATTTCCACAAGAATTTGCAGAAGTGGCGATGACAATAATTAGACTATAACAATGGCAACGCACCGTAATTGTTATAACATGTTTTGTCACCCACAGAGTCATGAAGATGCCTAGCTTTCAGGAGGAATCACAATTAGGGTGGTGATCATGGGCTCTTTGCCGCACTTTTTATACCTCCATTACATAATAGTTCTGACATCTCAGGGCACCTCAGCAGACAGAAATTTTAAAGATTGTAATAAACTAAAGAGGGCTGTGTGGGATCATATATTTCGTCTATTAGGACAATTGTAGGCAGTGAGATGCCCTGTTGTGCTTCTGCTAAAGCCATTTCTGTCCACAGTCCCCTGCAGGCTTATAGGTCTGTATGGCCTTCTGCAGAGAGAGAGCATGGACGGGGGCTACTATGAGTAAATGTAGTGGAATGTGTACTTTCAGTCAGGCTTTTTGTAAATCTTTCTTCAGTTATGGAAAAAAAATATAAAAAAAAATATAAAAGATAAAAAATATCTCAAATATAGTGAAACTGTTGATTTCCCCATACTTTATATGCTAACAAATCCTAAAAATTAAAATAATAATGCATTTCTATGACTACAGTAAATGTCATACATGACTGTTGTTGCGTTGAATGTACTAGGATGAAGGATTTGCAGTTGTTTTGCAGTGGGGTAAAAAGTAAAACTAATTTGAACTGTAAACACGTGTGTGCTCATTGTGCAAGTATTTGTTTGACGCTGCGTGACACACTGAGATTTGTGTTTGTTTCTATCTCTTGTCAAAATATATCACATTTATACATTAACGCGTAAAGATTGTTTTTGGTACACATTTGTTTTGCTGCTGATGACGGTAGGCTTAGCTGAGAAACAGATGTTAGCATTTTGCCTATCAGCATGTGTAATTAGCAGCATTTGCATATCCAGAGTGTTTAACCCATATTCAGCTTTTTTTTTTACTTTTTAAAATATTGATCTATAGGAAAGTAAATGCGCAATATATTTTTGTCAACAATCTGGCTTGAATGAAACCAGATATAGATGGGATATTAACCCTAAGTTTGCTAGGGAAGCATTAGGTAATGATTAAAGTGATACAATAAAACAAGGTATTAAAACTAAGTAATATCTCCCTACACTTTGTAAGAGTGAATCATTTCATCCATGCCATTCCCTTTTTTTTTTTTTTTTTTTTTTTTTTTTTTTTTTTTTTTTTTTTAAATAGCGTCATTGCCATTTGTAAAAATATGTGCTGTGCCTCAATTAGCCAGTTCCATGCCCTGAAGAGTCGCACCATGCAACACTCTCTGCATGCAGATCCACCAAATGCTAAGTACTGTCACAGCATATGATACCAATGCCATTAGCCAGGTGGCTTTCATTACGTAAATTACAGCTATTGTTTATAACTAATTATTTGTAAATAGGAAGAACCTGAATATAATTGATAGCTTGAATTTCCCCAATCTCCTATTAATTAGGTTGATGGGAATTTCTAGGATTTTTGCTACTGCTTTTCCCTGTATGCTTAAGACGCTCCTCTGAATGCACGAGGAGATAAGGCAATTCAACGCTCAAACACGGATTTTGTCAGATTTGTAACCAGTGGATAGCCTAACTTAATAGGGCCTAAAGCACTGACCAGACAGGCATACCAGCTCTGTGACAAAGTGAAAGTCCCTAATTGTTTTTAATTTAATCTGCTGCTTTACTATTTTGGGTGCTAGTGCATATTAATGCTCTGTCTTATGTTGTAAGGAAGGGTAATTAGGTTGAGAGTGAATGATTCCCTAACCACTCTTCTGTCTCCCAACCTTCTGTTTCCCCATGTTCTAAATTATTTCCAAGAGGGAGGGATTTTTAGGTTGTTTTTTTTTTCTCCTCATAAAGGTCAATGTAAAGATGTGCTGCAGTGTCACAGACTCTTTTTGAAACGTTTTTTGTTTAGATATATTCATTGTTTGCTTTAATATACTTTAATAATATAACACTGGTTTGAAACCAAACTGTCCAACATCTCTCTAATTCCTAGTATACAGTCAAGTAGACTAATTAGGAACTGGAGGACAGAGATTAATGAGCTCAGTTGTTTACATAGACATACATAAAAAAAAATATTAAGATTTGTATGTACAGGAAGTTGTTTTAGGTTTAATTTTGAGAAGAAAGTGTCCAAATCTAACAATTATTTTAGATAAATAAGATTCATATACAAATCTTGTTACATTTTTTTTTTTTTTACTTTTTCTAATTCATATCTCATATCATAGCATTATAAAATGTTTATACAGAAACTAATCTTTCTCCTGTGCTCATCATGAATACAATGTGAATACAATGCTGCTCATTAGCTTTGTTTAAAATCAAAAGGCAGAGAGAAATGAATTTGGTTTTGGAATAGTTGTAAAATAAGAAACCATAATGTAATTTATTAAAATTATTTCATTTTTAAAGGTCATTTATTTTTTTTAAACCACTTAGATAAAACAGTGCTGGTATTATGAGTAAAGGTGGTGTATTTGTGCATGAAGTGAGCATACTGTGCCCAGGAGAAAACAGATTGGATATACATTATTGTAAAGCCTGCAATAATTTACTATTAATGTCTGTTAAATGGGGAAAAAGGGCATTATAAAATATAAGTGCTGTGTAAAAGTTGACAGACTCTATAAAACGCAGACAACTCTTGTTTTGCATCCTGGAATCTGTCCTTAACTCTTTACATCGCTCCCATTATTTTTGATCTTTTTTAAAATGTCTCTACTTCAGTTATTTTCAGCGTTTTAAAATGCTTTTTTTCTAGTTTTGATGTCGGCAAAACCTGATTTGAAGTAAGAAAGAAAAGACAAAAGTCAACAAAGTTCGTAGTGTTTTTGAAACAGATATGTTTTCCCAGATATTTAGAGCAGTTTATGTCCCTTTAAAGTTAACAGGGTATAGATTTAGCAATTAGGCAGTAATCATGCTCATTATAGAGAGTAATCCATTTAAAACCTAACAGATGTCTGTTCCAACAGGGGGATCGTGATGGTCCCATGCCAACAATAAGGCTGTAATGTTGTTGAAATGCTCAGGTGCAAGGTTGAAGTGTGGAAGAATTTTTTTTTTTTTCTTCCCTTAAGTGTCCACATGTTGACAGTTGACCATTTAATGGCCCACTTAATTGCAGTGGCCCCTTCGTCCCCAAGCATCATTGTAAATTAATGCTGAGTTGGCAGTGTTTTCTCAGTTTCCCCATCTTCTCTTTTACTTCAAACAGTTGTTCATTCACTTTTGAACATGTAACTTTGTGGTCGACAAAACTCCTCTGTGTGATGGGTCGAGCCCCAGAGAGTTTGAATGGTTGAGAATTAGCTTCAGCCAGAGCAGTAAAACACTATAAAACTGGCATCTGGAGAACCCAATATGACGTCTTTTGTTGGGGTAAGTAATTATAAATTTCTAAACAATTCCAGTGGTTGAAATGCTTTTATTAAGATATGGTCACAGACCGAGACTCCAGACAGAAATTAATGTTTGAGATTCCTTTGGCTTTGTTTACATGCCACGTGGTTATTTCATGGTAAATAAGGATTGATGTTGAAGGCCTACGTGGACTCAATATTTCACTGCAGAGTGAAAGCTTCTCGTCAGCATTTACATGCCATTCTCAGGTGACTTGTAACCAAAAATCCATTAAATTTAACAATCAAGTGTTGGCTACTGAGTGCAGTATATGGAGACACAACCCCACTGGAGACCAACCCAAAGCAGTTTGTGTATGTCAGTGTGTGCATGCTTCTACTGCATGGTGTGTTTTTTCATTGATATGCAGGGTGGAGGTATGTATCATCCAATTAGAATAATATCTGTCACTGCTTCCCAAAGGATGCGGTGGGGGTTGGGGAGGAGTATCGAGGAGCTGTGAGTCCATGTTGGAGCTGCCTGTTTTCCAGGTTTTCCTCTCTGCCAAGTGTTTGACATTGACTAGAGCTGGAGATGAATGTAGCTTATGGCAACCCATGGAATTGACCGACTCCTGGGAGTCAAAGCTTCCTGCAGTGAAAGTTTCCATTTTCAAAGCCCATCAGTTGCAGTGGGAGGGCTCCAGAATGGCCCAATATGCCAGCTCTGAGTGTGAAGCAGGAAAACTTTCTCCTATCTGTGTATTGCTACACCACACACACAAACAAATACACACACTCACAGTGGTCAACCCCCTTTGTAAAGATACATCTACCAATCCAGGGAGCATAATTGCCAGTGAAGGCTGTGTTTGTCTTGGTGTTTAGTCTTAAATCTTATCAGTTATTTGCATGAATGTCATTAATGTCTCTATCATTTTTTCGTGTTTAGTTTGGTTATGAGTGCGGTCTTTACAACAGCAGAAACTGCACTGAACAATTTAGCTTTCAAGACTCTTACAGGAGAGTGAGGGGACGGAGGAAGAGGGTATGTATAAATGAGTGAAAAAAAGCAGGGTATAGTTTTCTCATCTCTCATACCACACAACCTCCCCCTTTCTCCCACCCCCATGCCATCGTAGCAGGAATCCTTTGTCAGAGGTGTTCATCTGGAACTTTGCCACACTTGTTTTCATGTTCTTTTAGATTACAGGGCAGCTGGCCCCAGCTTTGAAGCTCCCCCTTTTCCTTTGTCTCTGTGCAATGCACTCTGGTAATTAACTTTGTCCTTCTTTTATTTGTTCCAGTCACTCGCAGTCCACTCTTCTGAGCATCTTCTCCCTGGAGTACCAGGTTAGAAGTTTTCTCCCTTTGTGAGCTCTGACAGGTGCCTAATTGAATGATGAATGTCCCTTTATTTCTTTGTAATTGAACTGCCAGCTCCCTGATTGGTTTGGAGAATGCCCCCCCCCTCGCCATACCCCCATGTATTTCACCACCCCCTCCTCTTCCTCACGTTCACGTTGAGGGCCCTTGCCTGCCTGAGCCTCAGTGGATGTCTGCCAAGCCTTCCCATCCATCTGTCTAATAACATCTAGCCCCTGCTTATTTGGTGGACCTGTAATAAATTATGCTAAACCATTATTATTCTGACAATAATAATTTCCCCGTGTAGTGCGGCTGCGTGTGCTAAATGTTTGCTGACTCGCACTGTCACTGCTGCTTTCCACGGCTGACAGCGGATGATGATAAATGGCCGCTGCCGCCAGTGGCAGAAGGCAGCACAGGCAGAAAATGGAGTCATTTATCATCCCCCTGACAGGTGTCAGTCACACTGCCTGTCTCTGTGGAATTACATTTTCTGTGTGTAGTAGTTTTTAAATAAGTCGTTTTTTAACCAATGCTCTTCCTCTTTTATCCCCTGTCCTCCACCTTCTCGCCGAAGATGGCAATTGAATTGCATGGAAATGTCAGGGTGTGGAATGTGGGATAGGGTCATTGTTTGATCGAAAAAAGGGGAAATGAATACAAGGTTTGAGTGAGGGGGGTAGAGGGTGATGGGGGTTTGAACAAGGTTGCCTTGGTACACTTTGACCTCCAGCAAACTTATTGAAATTAAATTACTCTGACCCAAGATCTCTTGCGCTTGTTCATATACAATGGAGCATGAATGAGGAGCCAAGGCTGAACAAGTGTATTTTATTCCTGTGGACTGAAAAAATGTAAAGCGTTTGCCCCTCAACAATGGGAATAATGAAAATGTATGGAAATAAACTACCTTTTTATTATTATTATTATTATTACATTATTGTCACATCGGTGTTCTCTTTGTGACAGAAACGGACCAAAAGAACATTCTCAAGACAAAATGCACCAGATGTTATCGAAAGCCACTACCAAAGGTACTGTATTATTTCATTACTCTTATTTCTTCTGTCTTGTTCTTTGCCTTTATCTTCCTCTCATCTCTATCCTTTTTCTCTTTCTTCCTTTTTCTTTTTTTATTCTTTTATCCATCTCCCACTCTTGTGTGCTCTCTTTGTCTTCCCCAGTCTGTGACTGAGAAAGGGACTTGCCAAAGTCAGAGAGTAGGTGGGCCACCATGACAGATATAATCTCCCCCAAACAAATCACCACCCTCCGGATTCATTCCAGACCTCCACTTGCACCTGCTAAGCTAAAGCTCTGTTCTCCATGTCAAATTGAAAGCAGAAACATAAATAAATAACCAGCCATTGGACATTTGCCTTACACAGGCTTATGATGGGATGATTATCTGTAATTCAATGAATACGGATAAATAAATAAAAAAGAAAAACAGGCTGTGGGGGGGGGACCCTCTTTGCATATTGCAATTAGCCTTTATCTAGCATATTAGACCATTGTTCTGGGGAAAACAAGGCTGGATAATGCACTTCTAATCCACTTACAACAACAAACCTCAGAGATGATCTGGGTAAGCTCAGAGGGGAGCTGCAGTTTGAGCTGGCGAGGGATAAAAGGCTTTTTGGGTGGCAGGGGTTAACTAACTAACTATCACCGTCATCTGGCTTCAAGGAAATTTGAAGCCCTTCAAGCAGTGCTGTTTTAACCGCACCGAGCCTGCCATATGCCACCTAGGGCAAAGTCATCAGGGACATTAGCATGTCTTGGCTAGCCTGGTCTCGTCCCCTCTACCCTTCTGTCTGCCTTTGTGGTCCATGTTTTTTTTCACTGCTGTTGTTCTTTGTTATAATGAAGGTATCTGAGTGAAGCAAAGGCACATCCCACTGCTCCTGTCCTGCTGGAGTTGGCCAATGAGGTAATAACATAAACTTTAGTTTTCTTTCTCTCTCTCTCTCTCTCTCTCTCTCTCTCTCTCTCTCTCTCTCTCTCTCTCTCTCTCTCTCTCTTTTCTAATCTTTGAAAAAAAGCCTGCTTTTTTTTTATAAATGGATAGATAGAAAGCGACTGCAGTTTTTACATTTTCTCTCTTGTCTGTAAGTCATTATTACAATTGGTAAATTGGTCTGCTCCATTATAAATTATTTAATGTAATTAGCTCTCACCTCCATTAAGCAGATGTGAAAATACTTTTTTTGTGTTTTATTATGTAATTTACCAAATTGCACTTCAGGCAAAGTTGCCGCAAACTGCCGACAGGTGAGGGCTGGGTCATTGGTTAATGCTTCTCTTCATCTTTTGTTTACTTTAGGAGGTCAGTGTAGGATTTGTTCTCTGGTTGAGCAAATGGTATTCACACAATTTATTATATGTAAACGTGGTACATAACTAACATAGACTGTGGTGGGTGTTTGCGTAATAAAATAGCACAATGCTTCAGCGCTTAAAATATTCACATGACTAAGTTTCTGCATTTCACATTAGTAAAATGAATTTGCTCAGTGGCCTCTAATGTTTCTTACATTTTGTACACCTGTTCAGTAAATTAGCCTTTCCGTCAGGGTTGTACCAAAAAAATCAACCAACAGTTCCTACTCTGTTAATAAAATGCAGCTAATGTGGCTGAATAACTTTAGAATTGACATTTTAGATCATTAAGCTGTTTTTTTTATGCCAGATACTGCATTATTTTTACACTTATTTATTTTATTTTTTTTGTCATTTGATCACATTGTTAGTCATGCAGTTCTCTCCTATTTTGATTGTTAGAATAGGCTGTGTAACCTTTTAAAACATTTAAATGCGCATTTCAATTTTTATTGGTGCTTACAGCATGCAACGAGATTTGAGGGCTTCTTAATCTAAAATCAGAGTAGTTCATATGCATCAGTGGCACCTCAAAGCTAACCGCCATTATTCATTCTCCATTTAATTGACACATGATTTTTTTTTTTTCCTCCAAAGGATTAAATTCTGCTCAGAGATAACTGTCTATGAACCATTTAACTGTCATTTTAATATGCTACTTAACATTTAAACCAAGCACTCATGGTCTCCCAGACCGCTAATTGATGTAGTTTCATCCCTTTATGAGACAATATATCTCCAACAAAGGGAAATGATTAACAATGATGAAAACTGTTCATGGATTTCTTTCCTTTTTTCTGCCTCCAGAAGTCTACCATCAATGAGGGTCCTAAACTCGACATTTGCTGTTTTTTGCATGCTTTATATGGTGCTTTATGTAAAGGTTACTTAAACATACAGGGTTTAGAACAGGTGCAGTTATGCTGTATTGTCTGTGACACCCATTAGCTTTGTGGGCTAATAAAACCGGAGTTTTACTGAACAATAATTGTTTTCTGCAGGAATTCAAGGTTCTGTGATTCTTAGTCACATGTTAAACTCATGAAGTGCCGCGGTCTGACTTGAGAATGTAGATGGACTCATGATTAATATGAAAATTAGGGAGACGCAAGTACCTGAACTAATCAGGTGGTCCTTATTCAGGCTGGGCCAGCGTTGGTAATGTTGCCATTTTTCATGTGTCAGCCCCGATGCAGGTTACCAGGAATCCGATGCTCTCTCGTTATCCAAAGGTTTGAATGGAGAGCAGGCCAATATACACAAAGAGGATAGGATTGAGAGAAAGAGAAGAAAGGGAGAGAAAATGAGAAGGGCTGGGGAGAGGAAAGAGAGCTACAGTAGCTGCAAGCTACGAATTCCAAGTTTAAAAATGCTATCAGAGGTCTTAATGAAGATATAAACTCTGTGCTCTCCCCTTAATTATTATAGACATATTTGGCTTTTTTACAAGCTGCCTTCTTAGTGCAATATTATGGAGATGTTAACAAATACTACTGCGGGTAAAAAGACATTGTTTAGTGTGCTCCCAGCGTTACCAGGAAGCATCAGAGAAAAGATGAAACACACCATTCTCAGTACAGGCTGAGGGCAAATTCACTTTTGGTCCCCAATTATGCTAACAAGTGAAAAAATTATGCTGCAAGAACATTGTGTTTCATAACGAGTGTGCTAGGAATATCTAATCTTCAAGCAATGTTTTAATATCCTCCATACTGAAGTGGCTGCGAGATTCAGCAGTGAATGACTTAATGTGTCTTATTATTTGCAGTTAAAATGCAGTGTTTAGAAAAAAAGAAGAAGAAAAAAATGAGGTCCATACACTTAGTTAACCTTTTAATACCTATACATGCGTCTGAAGTTTTGGGACCTTTTTATGGATGCTGCCTGTTAATTGAATTGAATAATAAGACAAATGATTGCTGTTGGTTTTTCATTACATACCATACTAACTTTCATGGTAATGTCATTTGAAAATGTGTGGGAAGGCATTGCGGTTATGGGGTCCGATAGACAGCTTTTGTATCATTAGTGCTCCCTTACCTGTCAGGGCATCTCCCTGCACTCAAACTAAAAACACTGCACACCTCTCAAGGTGTCTTTCTGTTCAAAGAGTTGTGCAGCCATAGGTTCTATCCTTCCCATTAAGGACTGCATTCACACAGTCCCTCCGGTGTGTCCTGTTGGTTCTGCAAGTTTTGCCTTGGTGATCGTCCTATGATTAAAGCTCCCCATTGTGTCTTGCTCAGGCATAGTGTGTGCTGCTTTTTCATACAAGATGAGAGACTAGGCTTGTCCGTTTGACAGAGGCGAATGCAATTCAGCTGTGTAGCTTGGCTTTGTAATTGGCCAACTCTTGTTCCTGTGGGAAAGGTTATTGCAGAGCAACGCTTTCAAAGACCAATTTGCACAGGGATTGTCGAAAGTTAGGTCAAGGTTTGGAAACGCAATAATATAATTTAGAGCCATTGCAATCATTATTATCTATGTGACATCAGCCAAAGGTAGACTAGCCGTGTAATTTCAGCGCCGTAATTCTTTGGCTCTTTGAAAAATCTTCGCACTTCCAACTGGATATGTGAGATTTAGTCTGAAGGTTTGTAAATGGAGTGATTCTCAAGAGAGGAATAACATTTCCACTATACCTATGTTTTAAAGTAGCATTAACCCCCACGTCATAGCCTGTTTTTTTAAGGCAAATTCTCTTTTTTTTTCTCCAATCTATGTAAAGGTGGATCTGTCTCCTGCACTGATGGCTCGTATCATCCTGGGCAGGTTCCTTCAGGGCCTGGAGGGTGGAATGCGTGAGTAACACTTTTCCATTTTCCACTCTGTCTTTTCTATCATTCCCCCCATCAGTCTTAATTGTAGCACTTTGTCTTTTGAATCCTTTTCTCTTTGAGTCCCAATTCCAGTTCCTGCTGCAGTATTTTCAGCCTGTCCAAGTTTAATGAGAGACAGACCACATTTAGTACTAGCTGCATCCCAGGGCACATGACTAGCAATTAAGCACTGGGAGGACCACCCACCTCTCAACTGCAGTGTGGATCAATTCTAGCTCACCTCATCAGTGTTATTTATAACACTCCTGATTTCTTTCCTCGCCCTCCTTCATCCCCCAATGCATCCATCTACCCCCTACCTTCTCCTCTTCCCTCATCCCCTTCTCTTTCTCCGTCCCTACTGGTCTCCTCTGAGGAAATTGAGTTGAGAAAGCAGAGAAAGCAAACCATTCGTAGGTAGCGCTGATGGACATGTTGCGGACAAAATTTAAGATGCAAATAAAGAAATTGCGTATCATGTACATTCTGGTTAGTTTCTTTATTTATTTTTTCTTCCTCTATAGAACTTTCTTACGTCATCTTATCATTTTTTTGGCCCAAATACTGCCATACTTTTGCAGTTTTTACACGTGACATTTCTTAATTCATGCAAATCGCTTTTCTCAGGATCTCCCAATATCACATCCTATTGTGTGTCTGTGTATGTGTGTGTCTGTGTGTGTCTGTGTCTCTGTGTGTTTAGTAGCCAGTTCTTCGTGAAACGTGTGATGTCAAAAAGACGTGATTCCAATTTAATCAAGAAAGAGATTAAAGTGGATCTGTGTTATTTTCAACTTCGCCACAGCACAGCCATTTGTCAAAGTCAAAGATGTGATTGCTTTGGACCCACCGTTATCCACTGCCTGTCAAAATACTAGTCTGAGCAGCTTGTAGAACAGGGCATTCATCCAGGAGAAGCACTTTGTCTCAGATAATAGCACACTGCATCCCTCCATCTCCATACAGTGAAAACATGCTTTATTATTGCTCAGAAAAGATTTGTAGCAGATGAAACTTTATGGATGATCGTTGTTTAATTTCGGAACAGTGTTGTAACCGTGCTGTATCTTAGCGTTCGCAGGCGAGCAAGGAATGTCATGGTCTTAGTTGTGATTTCACAGGAGCTAGATGGCTTTTACAGGATAATCTTAGATCCCAATCAGCCTAACTAAGCCTATACCCTGTGACACTAGGATTTAGATCAGATAATATCTAATGTTTTATCTGGTAAAAGAGTTTGACTGCTCCCTGCTACTATATGTATATGTATATGTATATATATATATATATATATATATATATATATATATATATATATAAATATTCCCAAATGATGATGTCATTATACTGTACCTTTCTACTGTAGCCAGGTAGGAAGTCAGTTGCTTTGAGGGTGACTTCTGTTTTGACAGAGCTCCTCTGCGATCTTCTCATGACCTGCTCGGCCTTTGCAAATGAATTGCTGTCCTCATGGGCTGTGCGGTCAAATCGTCCAATCTCCCTGTGTGTATATTAGACTCCAGTAATGTGTTTCCATTATTAAACAACGCAAGGATAATTGTCTTTGCTGGCAATTAGCTAACAGGTTGGTTCAGTGCTATTGTCAGGTATATCCGTCATGCCCCCCCCTCCAGCCCCAGAGTGCGCTCCACTGTGCATGTGTGTGTGTATTTTTGTGTTTTTGTCGGACTCCAGAGGGAGGGCGGGCAGGCACATTGCAAAGATCAATAGACTTCTATATAAGGGACATTACCCCCAACTGGGTGAGTGGCTTGCCTTTGCCTTTTTTTTTATTCCCCTTCTCTGTCCCTTTGCATTTAAGAGACACAGGAATGGGGCCTTTGGGACTGTGGAATATATGTACAATCACTAGTACTGGATCAATACAGAGTTTTAAATTGTTTTCTGTCCCTTCCTTGTTTTGTTTTGCTCGCTCGTTCTCTCCC
>NC_045752.1:5893245-5919649 GCF_008692095.1 Etheostoma spectabile
CCCCAAGCACCACCACACCCTCCTCTCCCTTCTCACTAGCTGCACACACCACCACAACACCTCAACATGACAACACCACCAACAAGCTGCCCCCCCCTCCTCCTTGCAGCAGAAGTATTGGAGAGAGCATCAGTCAAGCAGAATGAAAGACTATCTGGTGGCGCTTGTAAATAAATCAATACATTCAAAGCAGTTTTATCACGTATTGAATATGATATCAACATCCATAATGCTCCTTGTCTCATGAAAACAGACTAGGCAGTTGGAGAGGAAAGGTCATGGGCACTTTTACACTGTTTATATCCACTATTTTAAGTCACCCAAAGCTGCACTGCTTTATTTTTTTAGGCTTCAATGTATATACTAGTATTCCTCTCAGGGCTGTTACGGACTAATGTCCCAAATAGAGGACATGAATGTGATAATTAGGTTAATAAGGCACATGTAAGGCACTATATGAAAGGCTGAAACAAGCTGTTTGCTGAAATTATGTGAAACCGATTACTAAAATAAAAAGGCATTGAACTACGTAATATAAATAACTACGTATGTAACTGATGCACTAACCGTACTGCAACAAGAATCATATTTTAAAACGGTTTAAAATGTTTATGTTGAGGAAAAGATGGTTGGCATGGAAAGATATCATAAACTGGATTCAACCTGCATCACGTGTGCACAGAATGTGTCTCAGCCCACTGATAGGTTCTGTAAATATGAGTTATATTATATATTATACATTGTAAACTGCCGTATTGTCATTCCAACTGTACTGTATGTTGGTAGATACTACCTCGTATTAACTCACATTGGGGGAGCTCCTGCTCTTTCTTTTCCATCTCCTTCTATCTCTTCATCTTTCCCTCTATTCCTCCTTTGACAGCAGCTCTAGATTTAGACATTCTTTTTTTGAGGAGGCAATTTTGCTAGCTATTTGACCTTTTCCATTTTCCCAAGGCCCAGCTCCAGATTAGATTGCTGCTCCATGTTTTGTAACTATGTGATTCGACCGCCTTTAAGATTTATTGTCAAATTCCTTTACAGAATCCTTGTACGCAAGGTTATAAATGCCCTGTGTTTGATGTTAACACTGTGAGAATGTTAGTGTCTACTATGATCCTTTGGTTCTTTGACAGAACTCATAATAGCTTCTGTGTTGTGCAGATCAGGCGTCTTGATAACTGAATATTGTATTCTGTATTGTAACTTTGGTATCCACTATTTTCATGGTTCCTCCTCTTCTGTCTTCAAGTGCTCCTCTTTTCTCTCTCTCTCTCACCTCTCCACTTTTGTGGAGCTGGTGTTTATATGTAGCCTTCTTTTCAAATAATGAGAGCAAGGGCACTTCATTAGCAGGAAGGGAGAGAGTAAGGAGGCAAAGGCAGGATGAGTGTTTCTGTGCGTTTGTGTGTATGCATGCAAGGGGTGGGTGCAAGGGAGGTAAGCAGCAGCGTGGCACTTCACTTGACAAGTATACTAATTACTCCTTTTCAGCAGAGAAGCTCCAGTCAGCCTCTGCCACAGTCTAATGGCCTGACCTACGAAGCCTCTCTCCATAGCAGAGCCTCCCCAGATCTACCATTACTACTGCTACACACACACACACACACACACACACACATACATATACACATACACACACGCACAGTGTTGGCACACACACACACACACACACACACACACACACACACACACACACCGAAATGTAGAGTCTCATCTCACCGCTATCAGGGAGAATCAGGTGGAAGCAGATCAGTTCTGCCCCAGTAACCTCTTCAGGGACTGGGCTCCTCCTGCACAGGAGATACCACCTCATATCATCAACTAGCACCTACACACCACCACAGATACTTAAAAAAAACACACACATTTTTTTTCCATTTTCTCATCTCCCACTTTCTCTCTCCTTCCTATCGTCTGTTTTTTTTTTTTTTTCAATACAGGAGGATAAATTTAAAAGGAGTAAATTGGAAAATCAAATGAGGGCTTTAGGCAGCCACAGAGATTTGCAGAGCTGTCGGCCAGCGTCGCAGAGCCTCATCCATCATGTCCCACAAGTAGTCAATTCCTCTAGTATCTGTAAATGTTTTCAGATATTAGCCAATTTATATGCTCCGAGATTCATCATGGAAAATCAGCTTTAGCAGCGCACATTATCAGGACCTGTCTCTCCCTTGCTCCATGAAGTTTGATGAACGAGTGCCCCTCCACAGCTCAATGACTTGTGCATGGGGAGTGTGTTTGTGTGTGTGTGTGTGTGTGTGTGTGTGTGGGGGGGGGGGTTATAGAGGAAATGGATAATCTCCCCCACCCGTGGAAAAAAGTGGGTTTTTAATTAATAAACAAACTTGCAGAGGAGCTCATCAGTGTCAGGGGCAATAAGATTCGTCATCCGTTATTGTTTATTACGGTCCTCCCTCAACAAATGTTGCTATCTAATGAGGTTTCTCAACATTTTCTTGTGTTTGAGATAATGACTTTTTCACCCTCTTGGAGAAAGGATGAGTAGTTACAAATGACACAAGTATGCAATAAGAAATCAAGCCAAGGTTATGATGCTGTTACCTTGCTTTATATAGTTGATCTTGTTTTGGAGTTGCATATGAAAACAGGCTTGTGATTTGTTTACACTGGTTGTTTTCTTTAGCAAATCCCAATGGAAGCGTAGCGATTCACATCTATTATTCTCCTCTTCTCTTTTCTTTTCTGTTCAGATGTTGACGGTGTGATACGGTGCCTTAGTCTGAATTTATACCAACATGGTACAATTACAGTAAATTTGTTGAATGTTTACAAGGTGCAAAGTCGTGCTGCAGGGCTTTGTTCTCTGTGTCTGGTGTTCTTCAGATTATGCTTTTTATTTTCCTGCACATGTTTTATGTGCGTGTGCGTGCGTGCGTGCGTGCGTGCGTGTGTGTGTGTGTGTGTGTGTGGCAGAGAGGAGCTCAGGGTGTCATAGAGGAGTGCTGCCATGCAAGGCGGGGGCGTCTTTAATAAATGTATGCTGATGTTGGAGGCTGCAACGATGCGAGGGATGCAAGGGCCCTGTTGTTATTTACTGCTGTGTTTGTGCACAGCAGCGAATCCTGGGCTCACAAATGGCATTACAGTCTGTGATGAATGAGCATTAGGGTAAACTCATTTTAAAAGCATCCTGATTTATTAGCAGGCTGGCCTTCCATTTTCATCAGGTCAGTGCTTGGCTGAAATTCCACAATGTCAGCGCCAAGGTCACCTCTTTATGGCTATTTTTAACCCCATTGCTCAAAAAGAGCAGGAGGAAGGGATCCTATCACTTATTATGGTCATCTACCAACAATATCAAAGGGCTGGGGAGACAAGGAGAGAGAGAGAGAGAAGCCGAGTCTTGGAAGTGTATGTTTGTATGTGTGTGTTTTGTGAGAGACCAAAATGTGGTAGTGGTCATCCCCCAATTATGAGCGCTAGTAAGACAAGAGCTTTAATGGCTGCCGTTTGCCTTCGGGGAGGTTTATTACACACTACTGTTTTGCAGAAGCAGCGTCAAATCTATAAAACGACCATTAGAAAGAGGAAAAAAATCAATCAAAATGCCATTAAAGTGGAATAAGTTGCCAATATTGCTGATGTGGTTGTGGGTCCTTTGATTTTCCTTCAGATTATTAGGCACAGTCGAGTAGTGACTTTGTTAAGGGAAACCAGTGTTGTTGGGGAGTAATATGTCTCCTGGCTTCATAAAGTTTGCTGCCTCATATTTCCCGCTTTATTGATTATCCATTATCATTTGTCATGAGGTGTCCTAACTCAAGGGGAAAATATAACCCTCTTTCTTCACAGCCGCCCGCACTGCACAGGAGCATGGTATGGATCTGCGTGTGAAGGTACCAATCTCTGAGAAAAATGAGCAAAGAAATAAAGCACAGCTCTGTGCCTTGCAGCTCTATGAGGGAGTGTGAGGTTATGAGGTGGGCTGGGGGAGTACCATGACTGGGAGAGACTGAAACAGAGAGGAGGTAGCAAAAAAAAAATAAAAAAAGAGGTTGCAGAGAAAGATGGAGACAAAGAAGAAGAAACCAAAAGAGAGGAGGGAGAGCTGAATGGGCTTTGTTCTTCTTCTATCCACCTCCCTGTTTAATAATCGTAAGGTAGATGAGGGATCACAGCACTATTTGTCCCATCTAGTTTTCTAGATGGGACATCTAATGCCTATGAAAGAAATGCAAAAGGTAAGATAGGCAGACAAGGGTCTTTCTAAATTTCTATTAATGAAATTAATTTAAGAGACGCTTAATGATCCAGTCAGCGTTTCTTTTTTAATTGATCCTTTTTCATTCAGGTTTTTTAAAGCTCCCTTGTTTATCCATTTCCATAAATCTAGTTTTTTTTAACATTTATATACTGTGCACCGTTTATTAGATGAGCTGCGAGCTCTATATTCAGTGTTGGTACAGGCACCAGCCATGCCTGAAATGTGAATAGAAACATTCCTTGTATTGTCTGCAATGCTGCAAGTCTGTCAGCACCATGTATCACTAAAATGGCGTGCCTCAACCATTTCGTCACACAATGATACAATCCATTTAATCCAAATCTTTTTAAGAAATGATTTAAGGATTTTTTTTGCTGTTGCAGTAACAGCCAATCAATCCAGCAGGCTTTCCTTTCTGATTTATAATGTTAGTAGAGCAAAAATGGGGATGAGAGATGCAGAATAGTCAGCGTTCATAACATAGATAAACTACATGGGGCTGCTGTGCTCTGGACTGAAACATTTATCTATAGAAAATCTGTAAAGACACCAAGCAGCCATCTAATGGACTAGTGTGGAAATACCGCACTAACAGTGGCATGGGGAATTACAGTATGTCACGCCTGTCTTTTGTCTCTATGTCATCACTGCTCTCAATTTGATGCAGCAATTAGAACTTGTTTATTTATGTTTAGGTTAGACAAGCTATAATGTGCAATGTCATTTGCATACTAATATTTATATTTTATTGTTTCCCTCCATTTTCTGCCTTTCCGACTGGTTCTCAGCCTCTAAAACAGTCCTCAACAGCATGCTTAAGGAGCCGTCGTTAATTCCAGACCAAATTTTGGCGAATAACATCTACCAGGTAAGTTAAACTGAAATATTATAAGGATTTATTTAAAATAGTTTTGTGTGATGGAATTCTATATATCTTTTGATTACTACAATTTAATTTTATGCCTTCATTTTATAAAGTTGGTTGCCCTTTTCCCATGTAACAAATCTCCTTCTTAGGTACAGTGAGTTTTTACGTGTTATTGTACCACCTAGCTGACAGACGGCATCAGCCGCTCATGTTTGCTGATGAGGTCACGTGAGAGCCGGCGGTCATGCCTGCCAATCTGCCAGCATCTCCTGTGTTTTCTCCTTTCCCAGGCTTCCTACCCCTCACCTCCCTTACACCCACCCACCCTTTTCACACGCCATAATATTTCTTCCCCCTCTTTTCAGTGCACAATAAATGACTGCTGTTATGGACCGCTGGTAGACTGCATCAAACAGTATCCTATCCCATAAAATTTTAAGCCTGAAATTGACGAGGAGCTATTGAAGGGGATGAGATGTGTCTGGCTTCACCTGACATAAAAGTTCTGCTTCACAGAGGAAGTGTTTCATCCTGCCTGCCATCCCACTATCACCGGTACAGAGGCTGGAAGGCGATGAAGGGAAGAGAAGGAGGAGAGGATTGGCTGATCTAAATGCATCTCCATGTGCACACAGTGGATCAGACCCAATGTTCTATGATAAAAAAAAAGATCATTCAAAAGCCTTGTGGTGGTTAATATGTTTTTTTTTTGGTATTTCGTTTAACCCAGGTGTTGTTTTATTTTACCATAATTACAAAATATTTTACTTGTTGATTTTTTTTAAATCCTTTTTAATTAAATTATATTTAGTTCTGATGAATCTTATGCCGTTCAGCACCATGGAGAGTTCTGGGCACATCTGTCCAACCTGAACTATTCATTTTTTTTGCAAATGGGTTGTATTTTATTTATTAGTATTTCAGTTGTACTTTTTATATTGTAAGAGTTTTCTTCCCTTTCTTTGCTCAACTACGCCTTCCCCTTTCTTATCTAACAGGGGCTTGGCCTTGACAATAGGGGCAGAATGGG
The DNA here is from genome assembly GCF_008692095.1 of Etheostoma spectabile. Classification (NCBI taxonomy): domain Eukaryota; kingdom Metazoa; phylum Chordata; class Actinopteri; order Perciformes; family Percidae; genus Etheostoma; species Etheostoma spectabile. The sequence continues at coordinate 5,899,372 of NC_045752.1, forward strand.
ACTCCAGGTTATTTAGGGGCAAGCAGCTGGGTAGCAGACCAACTATTTCCTAGAGGAGGAGACTTATTTAAATGAGTGTACATGGGTACATCTGTATGTTATTGTGTCTGTCCAAGCTTTCATGTGTGGTGGTTGGGCTGGGTTGTTGTTCATAGCCAGTCAACCCTGTCCCACCATGCCTTCCTTCCACATCCCCCCTTTTTACTTTTCTTTGGCTGCTCTCTCGTCAGTGTCAACTTAGAGTCAGTTACTCCATTGAGAGTTCATTATAACCGCCCCACTATGTATTTGAAAGAGCTCCATCCTAACATGAGAGGAATAGCTCTTAATGCATTTGTGCCAATCGCCATATGGATGTATTAATTAAAATGCAATTTGAGAGATTAGTGTTTGTTGAAGGCCGTATAACGGCATAAGAACTTTTTTTCTCTGTTCAAAAAAGCAAGTTTTGCATATATGAAATCCGGCCTCTGTAAATGCAGGATTCCTTTCTGTGGCATCAAGCAGCATGCATCCTGATGCAACATGGCATTTATTCTAAAAGCATTTTACTTCAAAGATTTTAGGGGAATGAGTGGAGCAGCCAGTGCCGGCGCTCCATGCATTTTGCCAAATTGGCATTTGTTTCTTCCTCATTTAGGTAATGCACTTTTGGAGATTTGTTGTGAAAGCAGATTAAGGTCGACTGCGATTGGGCTCTTTCTTTACATCGGCAAAACAAAAAAGAAGTAGCTTTTACTTTGCATAGTAAGCCAAAAGTGGAGGAAAAGCAGATTCTTAACATTAACTGATGTCAAGCATACACGCAGCACAGTTGAGCTTACATCACCTCACGTCTATGCACCTATCTTGTACGCTGTACTTTGTGGTTTCCATAGTAACCAATTTTACAGGTAAATTGCCTGATTCTTTTGCAAATTTTTTTTATTATATGTATTATTTGTTTTCTCATAAATATGACTAATTAACTTTTTTTTACTTAGTTTCATGTTTTTAGTACATATGTAATGTACTGTTATTGCTATATGTTGGAATCCTTGACTCTCTTTTCTCAGCGCTATTGGCCAAGAGCACGAGGTGCTGCTCTGTGACAAACTGAAGGAGAAGAACCTTTCCTTTCTTGGTATGCCATCTCTTGACCTTCTCATCATAATTCTAAAGTCAATCTGGTCATGGCAGTGTAGTCTTTTGTCTAAGCTTAGTGAAGTAAAACCTTTGACTGATGCATTGGCTATTCTCTCTCATTCACTGACAACAAAAAGCTGTTTTCAAATATCTTTGGATACGTAGGCACCAGCATACAATGAATATTTATAGAATAAAAAATGTCAAAGGTAGGTTTGAATGTTTTGTCAATTGTAATGTTAAACCTCTCAAGTTGCTGTTCAGTTGTTTCTCTAAATTTAATTTAAAAAAGGCCAGTGTCTGGTTTTCTGGTTCTGGATTTATATCTTTGTTCTCATATTCTACTTTCCTAACACCATTATCTTGTTCCAACAATATTAAATCAAGGTAGAGTGTCCAGGTGTGAAATTGTGAAACAGGATTTTTAAGCCTCCCTTCCTCCCATCACCTTCATCCCGTCACCATCCCCTAGGTCAGATGAGCGATGGAGGATAAAAGTCATTCCCACTGTCATTAAGACCATATCATTTATGTGAACCTGGAGTGCTGACCTTTCTCCAAAGCTGTACAGAGGACTGTTCTAAAACTGTCAGAGTTCGGGCGGCACAAGGGCCACTCAGGCAGCCCCACACCATCTGATAAATGGATTGGAAATGAGCTCCCCAACAGCAGGGATGGCCCATTAATTTTAATCAAAGGTGATGTAAAAAGGCGATCAGAGCCACATGACAATGTCAACAGCCCAGTAGGTTTGAATAGAAGCTCCCATCCCACCACATACACATCTACACCCACATTTCCACACCCAGGCTGCCCCTCTGTACCACAAGCCTCTGGCAGGCTCTCTGACCTTACGCAGCTCTCTTTGTCCCCCTTTGGCTGACGCTACCTCCTCACCACCACTGACACCGCCACCCTCCATCTCTTCTCAATTCACTTCCATGCCCCATTAGTTGAGCTTGGCTGGAGACAAAGAGGCAGGCCCTTGGAACTGAATGACCTGGTCAGTCTGAGATTTAATGGAGAAATCAGGTGTTGTAGGGATAATGGCTGAAGCGCACCAGAAGTCAAGGACAATGGCTGCGGCATGTGCAGGCAGGGGTCAGGCTTACACAGGCTATAATGCCAACCTTGTCCCCTTGCTGTATATTTTATAAAGCTCTGCCAAACTGCAAACTGGAGAGCAGCTCTCTAACTGGGCTTTACAGGTTTTCTTTTTGCAACGACAGCGAATACGTGGCAGATGTAGTTAATGGTTTTACTGTGCTTGCTGTCCTCTACTGGTATTTCTTGTGCTTTGCTACTAAGGGGTTTTGTTACCAGTACCTTGGTGAAGGCTGTTAGGTTACCTGTCTGTGATTAATGCAACAAGACTTGGTTGGTGAAGAGTCAGATGGTAAAATGTTGCACTTTGTCTCCTGTAGATGAAAACCAACTGAGAGTTATGGGCTATGACAAAACACCCGACATCATCCTGGAGGTTCCCATTGGTTAGTATTTATATATATAACAGATATATATTTCATATCTGAAATAACGGTCTGTTAACCTTTGCTACCTTGTTTCAAAGTGGATTATGCAGTTGTCAAAATGTCGTCATGTCAACACCAGACTTTCTTTGGTTTTTGTGAATGACGAGAAAATATCACTTGTCCCCTCTGGATCTTGCTTGTGTGGCTTGCTTGTCGTTGGTTTTCTGAGTGTTGCTGTGTCTTTTTTGTTCGCAAACAGCCGTGGAGGGACACATTGTACACTGGATTGAGAGCAAAGCTTCGTTCGGAGATGACCACAGTCATCGCACCTATCTCAACGAACAGTTCTGGAGCTACTGGAACAGGTGAGTCTTCTCTTCGTAATCCTCTCCTCCTTTTATTCTGTTTTCATATGCTTGTCCTATCTTAATTAAACAGATCATTCTGCAACTCCTATTTGCCCAGTTTACAACTTCTCCTTTTTTGACCACAAACCACAATCAGCCTTTCTCAGTATTACAAAGGCAGCTCATATCTCTGTCTAACAACGCTAACCACTTCCTCCCTGACATAGGCCACACTAACACCATACTTCCATATGGTACATCTGTACATCACACTACTTCCACATCCCTCCTGTCAATGGAGCCTTTTACAGCCTGCAGGGTCTGCCTGTGAGCTTGATTGTTTTCCAGAGTACACACATTGTTTTGGAAGGGAAGCTGGGAAATGGGTGATGAATCCGTTACATCTGTTGTCATGAGAACCTTTGGATAAGAAAGGGCCCTCGTGGTCTAACCCTGGGAGAACAGAGGTGTGAGGAATGTGTATGTCTCAATGTTAGAAATGAATAAGGCTCATACAATTTATACTTATGTCATTGTCTCTTGAGAGAACATCATTTTCATCTAGATCATCTATACACAGTCGACCCACAGAAAACAACAGCTTTATTTTTTGCAAAAGCATAGGGCTTAGGGGATATAAGGCCAGACCCTTTTATTTGGTCATTCGTGTGCTAGGTCTTAGTTTTACATATCCTATTCAAGGGTCCCAACCATTGAATACATTAACATTTACCCTATTAAATGGCAACAATAAAGAAATTAACTATATGCACCTGTCACACTAAGCATCATCAGCATTTATCAAACGATTTAGCACAATAGTCAAGTGTTATCTAGGCTTAATCTCAAACTGAAGTATATATGTTAAGGCCCACACAGAGAGAGAAGAGTAGGGGTCACAAGCACATGGTCTTCACATCCCTGCCTCCCTTGGCACGAGGTTCCAGTCACCAGGTTGAAAAGTTGCCCACACTGCCTCCATTCCCCTCGCTGCGGCCCTGGCCCCCCTCAGCCGTGACGGCCAGCTGACATGTTGTGACATGGTGCTGGAGTGCCAGGAGGTTCCAGACCCCAGGCACAGCTGGACTCTCTCTTTCTCTCTTTGTTGTTGTTTTCTTGGTGCATGTGCAGCATCAGATACAGTTATGTGAAGAATGAAAAGAAAATGAAAGAGAAATAATGATTCCAAATTCAAAAGTGTTACACCTGCCAATAGATGACTGACCTACGGATGTCACTCAGAAGCTTCCAGCAGAGAAACCATTTGATTTTAAGAGAAGTTGACTCATCCAATATCATTAAGCAGTTAAAATGTCGGAGATGAGTTTAAGGTCATAATCAATGGTGTGTTTTATTTTCTCAGAGTAACGTAGTTTTATTTGGAAATGGCCTGTTTAAGACAAAAGCTTTGTCATTTATTTTCTCTCGTTTTACTATTGTTGACGTCAGGAACTAAAAGTCACTGAGGTGTGAATTTAAAAACGGGCAATCTTTGATGGTTACCATCTTTGTTAAGCATCATTAAATATCGCTTAGAAAGTTGGTGACAGTAAAAGGCTTTGCTTAAGCTCCAAAACATTCCCAGACACTGTTTAATGAGAAAGTACTTAAATGGCCGTCATGTCTCAGTCAGTCTAACTTAAAATGATGCAATAAATAAAGAAGAGAGCTTATTTGATTAGCATGACATGAAGATCAGATATCTTTTATAAATATTTCACTGTGTAAGTCAATGTTCTTTCTTAGTTTAGATTGAAGAAAGTGGCATTAATCTGTCTTTTCTTCGGTCCTTGTGGCATTAGTTTACAGTAGGTCAAAATATCAGAATACTAACAGGCTGATTGGACGGTAGAGTTGGTCTGAGCCTTACATATTTGCCCACGGGTGTCTTTCATTGATATTCAGTGGGGCGGCGTTGTCTCAGTGTATTAAGGAACTGACAAAGTAGATTCCATCATGTCAACCGACAGCCCGGTCAGATAAACATTGTTGTGTCACAAAAGAAAAAATGTCAGTCCCTTCAGACCCTACCTTTTCCAGCACCCTTGTAATTTTTAATTGACATTTACTGCTGACATTTGAAAATGTGCCTCATCTTTCTCTTATTGTTAGACCTTATGCATTATCGTCTGAGGTACAAGTGTGTGTGTGCACATGTGCATGTTTGCGTGTTATAGCAGTGAATTTGGGGTCATCGCTTTGTAGTCGCGAAAACATAAACCAATAGAGAAATAGGGTACGAGAGAGTGATGGGGTGACATCATCCTCCTTTCACTTCTCATTAGTTGGTTTCAGTTTATGAGACGGGCCCTGAAGGGCTGATGTTTAGGGTGTTTCATTCCTTCATTCCTCAAACTCACATTTCAGACTGGCCTTGGAATCGCACAGCGGTGTTTGTAATTACTTCATTGCCCCTGATTGACATTTCCAGTGATTTGCTTATTTTTCATGAATTCCCTCTTTGCTTTAACTGAGCTGCTTCACCCATTGCTTGTGTTAATTGTTCTAAGTTTGCCCTCAAGCATTGCAGAGTGAGCTATGGGACATGTTTTTGTAGACGGAAAGGAAAAAAAACATAACTAATTTTCCCTCTAAAGCCCTCACCAACTGCATTTATCATCCAAACAATAGTCTTGCCAACACACTAACCCCATAATGAACCTCTCTTCAGTGGAGTGAGGGGTAATGACGCTTCACCTACAATGCTCCCAAGAAAAAAAAAAAGAAGAAAAAAAAGGGAGAGAAAAACGGTCTTCTTGCAGAATCAAACGGCGTGTTCAGGCCCAGTGCCTGGATGAGATGGCGAAGCAGCAGCTATTGGTGTCTTCCAGCCATCAATCTTAGCTGGTGGCATTCCAGCGCCAGCGAGCCCTCTGCTCTGACGGATGTTCACATAATTGAGTTATCCATCTCGCCCAACTATCAGAGTTGCATAAAAATTATTCACCTGCTGGTGAATATTAAACACATAATGAGCCTCTTGTGTGTTTTAGGAGAAGTGGGTAAGGTTAAACACAGCATGTAATGAAATATGGACCCTTCTGTGGTGCCACCTTAACTGCCCCTTTTTGATTATGGCGTACTTAAATCAATTATGGTTGGCAAAGTTCCTTCCAGGACTCTCTGAGCAACAGTTCTGCCCTTGTATTTGAGTGATTAGTTTAGATAGTCAAATACTTGGTACCAAAAAATGTAGATATTCCTGAATACTTGTGCACTTGAATAACTATTGGATGTGAAAATTACGTAGAAAAACAGATTTACTTTGACATTCAATTTTTGACCATGCTACTGTAGGGGTCTCTGTGATGTTCAGTTACTTAATATGTTGTTGTCGGTCTATAGAGTCTTTTAGTATTAAGCTGTGTAGTTGGACTAGAGTACAAAAGACACCAGAGAAGTTTTGATACTTTGTGGAAGGATAAATAGATGGATCTATGGATCAATGGTTGTTGTTGTTAAATTGCTCATTGTCAGGAGAGTGTGTGTCACAGCTTGTACAAAACATACAAAAAAAATCAGTCAAAACATTAACATTACAGTCTTTCGCATCAAAGCAGTCACAAAGCAAACATCTGACAATAAGGGCTACAACGGTCCCCCTTAAATTAATATAATGCTTTATTTGTCCAGCCTTTGCTTGTTTCATAGTCCCACAACATCTCTTCTCCGAGAGTCCACTCTATTAATTTGTCAGATTATGAAGGATCATATTGCTCCTTAATTGCCCTCCATGCAGTAGTTGTGTAACATGAAACAATCAATAGAGTGAATCAGAATATACTGTATACCACAAAATAGCTTTTCAGCAACTCACAACACAACACTACTTTGCGTTGTGGTATAGCAGATTAAATGGGTGAATGTAGAATTAAATGAATAGATTCAGAGCTTCTTGACTGTATGCTATTTCTTTTTCTTTGCTGTTTGCTATTTGTCCCTCCCCCATTCCACCCAATCCAACACAATGGACAGTCTGTGTGGAAATGAGCATGGACGCCAGCGTTCCCCCCCTCCCAAAGTAAATCAGCTGTGAGATTCGTAAACTGCAAATGTGTCAGAGTTGAAAATGTTAGCACTCTTAATGGAGGCTTGAAAAGGTTAGATCTGATAAAAAGCTGTCAGCCGTCCAAAAAAATGATTTATAGCAATATAATGGGACAGTATGCCTCATTTCTCCCTCATATGAAATGGGGGTTAAGACTTTTGGGTTTGCTATTATACATCATCTGGCTTGACCACTTGGAAATTTGTTGAGACTTGAATGCACGCACATGCATTGTGTTTCATCTGGCTCTTTTGTTTTAGGCATTTTGAAAGTCATGCCCTGTAACATAGCTAATTTATGTCCTCCCATAATTACAGGCAGAAAGTTGTCATGCTCCAAAAGTGCATATCGATCTCCATTCAAATGTGTTTTGGGCAAATTAGATTAGTGCTTGTCCTTTGTTGCACGCACATAATGGAAGCAAAACTATAATTAATGAGCAAGTCATGATTCTGTAGACTCTCAAACCAGACTGTTCCTACAACATCACTAATCTGCTCGCTGACACATTGGCTAATGAATAGACAAAAATCAGATTTATGTGATGTTTTTATATTAGTTGACACAGCTGCAATTAGACATCTCTTCAGTTCTTTGTGAACTTTTTCCAATTATCTGTGGAACTGTACACTGTAGGGTTTACAGCTGAAATTGCATGGTAATTCTGTTATATTTCGCAGAACCGTCAATCCATTTGCGACATCAAATTAATTTTTTGATTCAAGATATTGCAGATTGCCCTCCTTTTTTAATGGACATGTCCATCATTTTTTGTTGAACTTTCAAACGCAGTAACGATCGGAATGCTTAATTAATGACACAATGTGTTGTGGAAGACCCTTTTTGCACTCAACTGATGTTAACTTTTATCTTTAAAAAAGGATTTACCATGTGCCTGGGACCTTAAGATGTGCAGATAGTTTGCTTTTACACGTATAACTTGTTAAATAGGAATAAAGGCATTTTCTTATATTTATAAATGCTTGAATGTGCAATAGTAGTATAAGAGTAATATAAGCAGCAGCAGCAGCAGGGCCATCATAGAGCCAGAGCAGATAGTGGATGTCACCTGAGAGAGGGCGCCCACAGGCCGCACTGCTGCTGATCCAATGAGGCCGGACATTACAGGGCCATCCCCGAGGACAGGTACTGGCACTTCTGGGGTGACAATGTGACACCTCCAAGACCTGTACCCTGCCACGCTTTACCTCACCTTCCGTCAGAGATGTGCACAACAAAGAATGGGGGGAAATAAAAATTTCCATTGCAACAGTGGTTGATATGCACCTACCAGGAGTGGATTTCATTATTTTTATTGCGATGTTGATGAGGTGGCTTTTCAGGTTTGCTTGTTTCAGGGTTGTGAAGTTTTTAGTTACTTAAAATGCTCAGAAATTCTCGTTAGAACTTAATTTCCTCTGTTTTTTGATAGCACAAATATTAGTTTTCCTGGTAAAGTGAAAGCGCCTCTGACATTGCCTTTCTCCTATTTATAGTTATGGATACCCCATGCCGAGTAGGAACGTGGCCCCTTTTATTGTTTCCTTTGTTATGACATCCTCTCGTAGAATATTCCACAGCTAGAAAAATAGCTATCCACCATGGTGGTTCCTTTAGGGCTTTGCGAGTGTTTGTTTTAGGGCACATCGGCACACAGAAGTGCGATGCTGGCCCCCAAAGCACAAGCAACTTGGAATATTAATGGCAAATGACAAGTCGGCTGTGAGGCTTCAAGGATTTCATGCTTTTAAGGATGCACATTTGGGTGCATTGTTTAAGGTGTCTGGGGTGTAATCCGCACTCTCAGGTCTCCAGCAGCCTCAGGATTTAGCTCTGGTTAAGCCTCTATGTCTCTTATTTATTTTTGTAGGGTTGTATGTGTGCATTATCCAAATTTGTCATTTACCATTGAGGGTGAGAGCAGCTTTGACACGGCTGCTGTGTGTATAAACGAGGAGCGGGACAGAAAGCGGCACCCCAGCGATATATAACCCTTCTCCTGTCTTTCTGCTTGCCTCTGACACTGTGAGATGGAGAAGAAAGCCTCGAGTGAAATGAGGTGCAAGCATGTCTACTCCATGAATTCCTGTTTTGCCATGGAACTTTTTAAAAGATTAACGTACATTTTTTGTCAGCTTTCACCATGTATGTCATCAGATCTACAGAGACACACGTCCCCCGACACCACCACCCCGCCCCCTTATTTATTTCGGCCTCGCTGCCTTTTTCCCCTTCTTCTTTTTCCTCTACAGTGACCTCCTGGCTTTTATTCCAGGAAAAAAGTCAGCAGCATTTGACAAAAGCCCAGAGAATGGTGGGCAATGATTAAAAAGGCTCTTTGTAAAACTCAATCTAACTGGCTGCCTGGAACCAAAAGACATTCAGGCCCACATTACATTCAATGTGACATTAAACTTGCAGTTATATTTTCTTGACACAGATAGCCTTGACAAAAAGATTTTCTATACACACGGCACTTGCTGTTCATCAAATACGGGCCTTTGGCACACTTATTGCTGCTGGATATCTTCACATCTGTAGAAAGTTAAAGAGTGATAACAGGGGACATAGAAAAATGTCTTTATAGGGATGTCTGTTATCAAAGTTAACAAAGGTTGTGCTCTTGTATTTTGTTAAAAGTAATTTAAGAGGATTTGTATAGCTGCATTCTAGCCACATATACACACACATATTAAGCTCTGTAGACATAAAGCTACCACACAAATATTTAATGCTTTCATGGACCTTCTTTAATGAGGCCTTTTTTAAGTATTTCATTTCATGCAGCTCCACAGCTGCTTCAAAAGCATCTTAACACCGCCCAACTGAAGGGCTTAATTGTGTCTTAACCCTTTCTGTAGAGCGGGATAAGGGAGGCCATGAGTCATTAGATGATTCCTCCAGTGTCCTCCGAAGGCCTAAGGAGAGCATTGGACCATGAGTCCCGTAGCCTGTCCCAGGAAATGAATGCGACCACCAAAAAAAGAAAAGAAAAAAATCCCAATTGAATGGAAACAAGCTGGTCTTTTGTTCTTCTATTAACCAATATTGTTCTGACACTGTGTTTTAAGGAATGGCATTTGATACGGAGAAAGAGGGCTTTTATTTTTCCATGGTTCACATGGATACAGAAGGAATGCATATTTTGGTTCTGGATGTGCAATTTCATGGCATGGCATGTAGCATTTTGGGAAGATTTAGATTTCCTTGTTTTGTTTATTTTCCGATTTTTGATTTTGTTGGGTTGATTTGTCTCACTTTGAGTAGCATTGCTCAATGGATCATGTTACTTGGGTTTGTCTTTAATAGTACATTTCAAGATTTAATGTAACCTTTTTAATAAATTTATGACAGTTTAGCCATTTTATCTTTATAAGTCATATGTCGGCAAGCATTGTCTTGTGTATTTTTGAGCACAAACTCAGTAAACACTCTTTCTATTTTAGAACAAAAATAAATATAATATTTTTACCAAATGACAGCAAAGGAAACAATGCTTCATAATTCTGCCTTTGTGTTTAAAGAGCAGCTCTGTGTGTAGCAGATAATGTGCTGGTACTCATGGTCCGTGGAGGCCCATCAGTCACTGTGTGGAGCTGGTCGCTTGTGATAAGTGGTTCCTTACAGATAATCTAGACAGTGGGCTTCTTTTTATAGGCCCACTGTCCCTCATATAACCTTGTTTGTTTTTTACCGCCCATGCCCATTTTCCTTATTTTCCCACCTGATTTCACCTTCTTCTTTATCCTCTCTGTACATTTAAATCTTTTCATAGTGTTGTAACTCCCAACAAGTACTGATTAAATGTCTGTGTAAACAATGGTAATCAGGAACTAATATATTACAGGCAGAAATGCAAACAGTCCATGCATACACTTGCGTTTGTTGTAGTGTAGTAACCAGCAGTGAGTGCTATGCTGGCTCGGTTTGACCAACGTGTGTAGTGACTGCAGAAAGATCCTGATAAAAAGCTGTTGGGGATTTATACCCGTCTATAACAAAGCTTTTAATATCCTGAACCAAGATGGCAAGGTTCTCCTCATTTTACCTGAACTCTTTACCGGGGTGTAGTTAATAAAATGAGCAATTTTAGAGAATAACAGACATATCGGTACATGTCAACAAATAGGTACAAGCCAGCATCACCAAAACAGCAATCAGCTTCTGTATCTGTTCCACATTAAATTACGTCAAAAGCAGCAATGCTGTTCTGAATTTGCTCCCTTTATTCTACATTTAGATTGGTAGGGATTAAAAAAAAAATTCCATTCACCAACTGACCTCATCCATCTCGCAAAATAGCGGTTTAAATTGTTTGTGTTACTATGTAAGACCTATATCTGATTGTACCTCATGGCAGACAGTTAGATTGACGTCCCTTAAGTAACTGAATTTAAATACCAGATGAAGAGGTATTTGTTTTGTGAACTTTTGCTTTATATTTCAGTATTAATTCACTTCATTGTGTTGTTGCCAGGAACATTGAAAGAGATACAAGTACATCTGAGTCTTTCCTCACCGGCCTGGCATTTGTTAAAGAGCTTCGTCAGGACTCTCTTCCCCCATCTTTGTTCCCAGACAGGCCTCTTGCGTCTCTGGTTTGAGTTTCACGTCTCGCGGCGGTCTGATTGCCTGATAGCTTAAACATCTCTGCCTGCCTATCCCTTAGTGGGAGTGTGTAATCAAAGACACATGAGGAGCCTGTGTCCAAGGGCTGACCTTCTGATTTTGCTCATCAATTCTGAGGGTTAATGTTCAAGATCTTTCAGGTCAACAGATTTGTATCTGCAAGCTCTGTCAGGTCTATAAATGATTAGGGAAAAAATGCATTTGGCCACTGAACCCTATTAAAACTTCTTAGAATAAATGTGCACTCAATGTGACTAATATATTATTTCCACTCTCTTGTGGTAATAATGCTAATATGTTTTTTTCCACTGTTATGTATTTTAAATGAGGACCATAAACCAAACCTTTGTGACAAGGCTTAAGGAGTTAACGGGGTAACAATATGATCCAAATTCCAACTCTGTCCGCTGTCGATGCAACGTTTCATCATAGGCGGGAAGTTGAAACGGGAGATACCCAATCCTTTTCCTTTTGGACTGATGCGAGATAACAGAGGCATACATTTCTGTACAAGTGAAATATAAACTCGGCACAGAGTTTGGGGCTTTGAGACACCACCCCCCTCCCCCTTTGAACGGCCGCCACAGAGATGTCGGAGAAATCTATTTCTCATTTTGAGTGATATCTCCATCAGCTTTCACGTTCGCACCATGAATCTTCCCCCATGTTAAACCCCAAATCTGTCTCTTCAATGACGGCTGGTGTGTTTAAAATGACCACTCTTGTTTTTTGTAATGGCCGTCTTTGTGTCAAGGAGGTTACAAGTGAAAGGGCAGAATAGAGCTGTCTGGCGAAAGGCCTCTGATAGAAAGTGCCACTTCAATTTGAGCACAGCTGCAGTTAAGCCTGGCCTGGCTCACTGTCCGGCCCGACACTTCACATTCTCCTCTCCAGCGACTGGAATAGATGTGAAAACTGTTAACTTAAGACAGAGTTCAGGCCTGACCAGTTCTGATCCCTTCCCCTTATTCATGGCTTATCTTCAGCTTGTTTTGTCAGGATTGCATCCTGACAAAGACTCTCTCAGACACCATTTACATTTTGTTATTAAAGTTTGCTGACTCTTAGAAGCCTTTCTCAAAACTTGGACTTGGTTTTTAACTGGAAAAAAACATCACATAGATGTACTGTCATGCACCATTAAATTACATCTTACATTACTTTTTATATCACTTTTCCATTGGAGAGGCCATTGGGCTGCAGACTACACATCTACTAATTTGGTGATGAGGGGGTTTAACGGTTTGAGGAACTCTATCCCCAGAACTGCTGACAGTCCTCAGCCCCCCTGAGTCCCAGCTAAGGATGTAGCTCGCGGTTAGAGAAAGGCTACTGGCTCTGTTTTAAATATTCGTTGTGGTTTGAATTAGAAAGGGGATAAATTCTCTGAATAATGATCGCAAAACATTTAGCTTCAGCTGCCCGGGTGAAACAAAACACTCTTGAGTAAAACTTTGAACTACTCTTCCTTTTTTTTCCTCCCACAGCCGTTTTGTTTTCAAATTGTAGTGCTGAGTTCATGGGAAATCACTCCGGGGTTACCTGCGCCCCTGAAAAGTGATGGAAAAAAAGGATTACGGCCCCAAGAATGTTTTTGCAGTTAGTTGAAATATTACTAACCTTGTCAAATGTCATTTTGAATGAAAAAGCAAACATATTTTAATCAGGGTTTTAAAGGAGAGGCTTTTCAAACTGTGACTCCAAGGAGAAAGGGGTCAGCTAATTGCAACGTTTGATGTCATGTTTGCTCTCTCTCTCTCCATTTTGATGCGACTGCCTGAAAGCATGCTCGCTCCGCTGTCCGTGTCCCTATGTCTCACACACACACACACACACACACTTTATCACACACAGTCAAATGAAAAACTACTGAAAGGTTCGAGAGTTCTCAATGCTGTAATCTTCATAAAGTCTTTGCTTCTACTTTGTGTTAGCCCTTCTCTCAACTTCAACCTTTAACCTCTCCTCTCCTGCATCACTGATCTACTCAGACCTGACAGGGCTGAGAGTTACAGATCTTATTCCTGACTTTATGAATGAATGTGTATGAGAATGCCAGTGTATACAAAGTAGGATATGTCAGTCCTCAGTCTACAATCCATCTCCCAGGTTTGTTGCTAAAATATGACCAAAGATACGTGCACAGTTCTCCCACCATCCTACAACAGGTTAATCTTCCAAACACACAGTCTCAAATCTATTTGGCTCTCATAATTACTGTTTTAACAGCAGAAGGGGGGGGGGGGGGGGGGGGGGGGGGGGGGGGGGTAGAGGGATATACATTGTAAATTATGTTTGACAAGGTGCGGTTAGTGTTTTTGTCGTGGCTTGTCTTTAGTTATTACTCATACTTCCTCCTGCCATAGATAAGGTCTGCTGGTGAACATACCAAGGTGAGCGCTGGCGCAGGGCCCTTATCGCCAGCATTGATTTAGGGCAAGAACCCAGTGACAGAGGTCTTTGTGCAGTAAAGCTATCCATCATTCAAGTTTGATTTCTGCTCTGACCTGTCTGCAAGTTGTCTACACATAGGCGAGTCACAAGGAGTAGAGGCCACAGGAGGGTTAGACCGGTGGGAGGTGTGACGGTGTATTGAGGAGCTCTGGATAAGGCTAACTGTGTGTTAAGAGATCATCATTTTTAGATTGTTATTACAGGTTGACTCATATTTAAGAATTATGTTTAGATATGTTAGAATTAAGGTAGCTGTGTAAACTTAATTTGATCCTCTTATTATTGTTTGGAATCCGCAAAATATTTGTCTTACATTTAAAGCTTTTGGATGCTTATCAAAAAATGTAGCCTTGAATTTGTTTTTCCGCCGGTAGCTGATTCTTTCCACTGTTTATCTTGCCACTCGCTGTAATTCTCCATGTGTCCTAGACAATTTCTGTGTATGTGTTTGCTCACATTTTCCCCAAATAAAAAAAATTCAAGGCAGTTCTCAGTCTGTGGTAAATACATTTTCAATCATAAACACAATTTTCCCCGCTTTGCAGGGGTATTTTTTCAGATGTCTGAAGATGAGTCTTTATTGCTGTTACTGTCGTTAGAGGCCTTTGTGGCTAGACTTGTCACTTTTGGCTTAAATGTTCTATTTATCCTGGCTTCAAATTGGTGAGCTCAAACTTACAAATATGCCATGAGTCATATTATTGATTTGTCATGAAGATTATTTATTGCGTTTTTTTTTCACTAACTTCTGCAAAAGTTGGAAGCTGTCAGAGATTTTCTTGTGGTGATTGCATGCAAATGGCTGTAAAATGGCTGTGCAGAATCTTTAGGGGTAGATATTCCTGCATCTTGAGTTATGCTGAAATAGCGAGCTACAGTGGTGGTATTGCTCACTCCAACCTGCCAGAGGATAACTTAAGTAGCTAATTACACTTCAGTCTGTAATCAAATCCATGTCAGGTTGTCTGAGAACCTGGATTTGTGTGGTGGATTTCAGTTAAATACAGGGGTAGCTTAAACATTTTACGGTTCTCTCCTTAAATTAAAGTTTATTTCCGCAATCCCTTCTAAAATGTGTCATATCCCATTACGCAAATTTGGATACGGTAAATTAGCAAGGAGAGTGCTTACGCTATGAATATGTTGACTTTTTTGTGCTGTGTGCAGAGGGTTAGCTTGCTAGGGGTTGGGGGTGTCTTTAACTCTAAAAAGTTGTCTCAAATTTTACTCCCCTCGCAAGATGATATGTTTTTGCAATTCAAATATTTGCTCATTCTCTTCTCCATTGCAAAGCTCCCTTTGAAGCGGAAGAGTTCTATCAGGACCAATGACAGTGTGAGTCTGCAGCGTGACAGCGCAAGAGGCAGTGCTGGACTATTTCTAACTGCATATTTAAATAGCAAGGAAATCCAGAATCAAAAATGCATGCAAATGGCGGCATGTTTTGCCTGCTGATATGTTTATGATTTGGAGCTTGCATATTCAGGTTGTGTTCAGTACGTGCCTAGCTTTAGCAACATTAATCAGAATTACTTCACGTCTTCACCACATCCTTGATCTCCCTCTAAACAAACATTCCTGGGGGTGGAAGGGCTGCAATTTGGCAGATTTACTTTAAGAAAGCTGCGCTTAATGTTTTAACGGACTGTTTTGAGTGGAAAGATGTACTTACGACCTAAGGCTTCATAGGAAAGTGTGTAACCCAGAAACTCTCAATACTTCCTCACTAATATGATGTTTCTCTATTGCACATCATGGAAGACCTAACTACCTAATCTACATTAACCACAGCTATATACAATGTAATATATGTATATACAGTATATCGTGACACTGACATCTTGGTGTAATGCTCCTTGATCATGTTCACAAATTCAGTTTTGAAGTTTTGAGGGACCCCTTTAAATTGTCATGTTATATTTTGCTTAAATTATATTATATTTTGCTGAAAATATATAAGATTTCAGATGTATGCATTATATTGAACATCCAGTAAGCACAATGATGCAGTGTGTGGGAGCTTTGGGAAATGTACATGTTTATGCAATGAGCAACACAAATCAAGACAAAGCCCTCGAAATGGGCCTTAGGCCCGTCTGCGCTACTTAAGGTATTGAAAATACAGTATAAAATAATTAATTGAATTGTCATTTGTATGAGCAGCCCTTGCTCTCTGCACCCTATAATTCCAACCTCTTTCTCCCCCTTCCCCTCACCACATTTTTTCCCTTCTTTTTTTTCTAAACAGCAATTAATCTCATTTTTAGTCCAATTTCCAGCCCTCTGCTGGAGTCAGAGTGAGTCCCCCTGTTTTGTTCCTATTTGGCTTGGTTCCTCTGCATAGTCATTAAGGGCCCAATTAATGTCACCCTTTAGCTGAAGAGTGCTCATTTTTATTGGGGAGCTGACAGTCACCGCCATGAGTGCCGCAGTGTAATATGCATTAATTGCCCCGTAACACTGGTAATTACCAGTTCTTCAAGCCTCTCAGTAAACTGTCATGCCCAGACACGACTGCTTTGAAATAGATTACTCATTAGGGGGACCTGCCCTGTTTTCCAATGGGGGCTCGCTGGGTTGGCATAAAGATGAAAAAAAATCTGGTGCTCGAACAAATAGTTGCCAAGAGCAATTTCCTATTACAACTTCCTGGTGACAGCTTTTCTCTTTCTTTCATTCTTTTTTCTTTTTTCCCTCAGACGGCATTCCAGCCGCCACTTAAGGTAAAGATCAGAAGTAGATGTAGATGTCCATCACGGACCTCGTTGATAGCAGTTGGTTTTGTCTTCTCGTCCCCGTTTGACACCTTGAATGAAAATGTGCCTTGGGATTTCTCTATTAAGCATATTGCTTGGGTTTTAACTAAAATCTTAAGTGTTGAATGTATCTTGGTCTTTTCCCCCCCCCTGCCTTTGTACAACGTTGCCTGGAATGCCCAGAAACTAGTATACAAGCGCTGCATTTAAAGTGTCAGCATGGTTACTTTGTGTGGGGCATTTCTGGGCCTCTGTACATAAGATCAAGGCGGTGTTGGTGTAAGTTCTTGCTCAAATGTTGATGCTAACTTTGCACAGGGCTTGTGTTTGCGAATTGTGGAATCTCTGTTTTAAACAGAAGCTTGTGCTTCACGGTTGCTGAAACGTGTCCTGCGTACATGGAGAAAAAGAAATTGATAGCGAATGCAAATAATGAATTTAAAGAAACGGTTAGATGACAAAAGGAGGGGATGTAGTGTGGGTGTCACCGTTGTTCTGCGATAAGATATAATAGAGGAGAGACCAAATCAAACAGTGTTAGCTATCTCACATCCTCTCTATAGAAAAGGTGTTGACCTGTTTAGTCACGCTAGAGACAATATTTAGATTTCACCACAGCTTTGTAAATGCTCCAAGTGTGTGCTGGCCCCATTCCTCTCTGGTCCCTGTTCTTTATTTCTTTCTTTTTTTTTTTACAAAGCACTTTTGTGTCATTACCCATTTACTATAGCAAGGAAAAGAACAGAATGTGAAGACCAAGGAAAAGCCTCTCTCACACACACACAGATGGAAAACACATGCATGCACACACAGAGCTTCTCAAAGGCGCTGCTTTTGTTTTATCTCCCTTATAGCACCTGCTTCAGGCAATCTGCTCCCACTCGTCTCAAATGAATTTTGTCACAGCCTTTCAGATTCTCAGCCAGCGATGTGCTAATGAAAGGAGATAGTACAATTTGAACTGACCAGGTAGCAGCCAGCAGTGCACAGCTGAGAGCAAGGGATGGGGACACACCCCTCCTTGAAACAAGAGACAAGTCAACCGTCCGCTGATATACCCATTACCCTTCTCATTAATACCCTGCAGACCTCGGCGTGTGAGTGTGTGTGCGTCCGTGTGTGCTTGTGCGTGCGTCTATCTGTTTGTGTTGGTCGAGCACTTATCGAATTGTTTATGACAGGCCTAATTGGGCTAATTGAAGACATTAAGATTACCTGTCAGCTGTGTGTATCCAGACTCCCTATCTGTCTGACAACTCCTGACAAGTGAGGGACCCCGTAGCATCCGTCATGATGGAGCATTCCCAGGCCGTAATAGGGACAATGGGGGCCACTCTAATTTGATGTGGACAGCCTTTGCTGCATGGATTTGTGTGTGTGTGTGTGTGTGTGTGTGTGTGTGTGTGTGTGTGTGTGTGTGTGTGTGTGTGGTGTTTTGTTTAGTATAAGTAGTTGGGGGCTATGTGCATGGCCAGGCTAATGAGTCCCCCTTGCAATGTGACAAAACGATGAGGCAGTCTGAGGGTAAAAGTGAAAGGGGTCTTCATGTGTTTAAGGACATGAGAGGGGAAGGAGCTCGGGGTGACGGCCTTCACAGATTGAGTGACAAGAGAGGAGCGCTGACATCTGTCTGTCTGTGTGGTTGTGGACGGTCAGCCATACTCCTTTATCAGAGAAACCCAAACGTTTTGATATGTGGAAAAACCTAAATGTAACTGATGTTCACTTTGGTTGAATTTTACATATGTATGCGTTCAGTCATTCACAGTTACAGAACACCATAAATAAGAAATTTATTCCGCATACTAAATTTATATTTAATGTAGTCTACTTTTGTTTTTAAACCGTTGCAATGGAAATGTAGTCTAGCAATTGAATGTTTTCCTTCTCCGATCTGAGTTGCAGATATGCATAGATCAGGGTTGCCAGATTTTGAGCAGAGCACGGCCCTATCTTCTTCAGGCTTAAGGAATGTGCCTCTGCATATCTGTATCAACCCTCCCTCGTTTTCGACCCCAATCTCCTCTCCCGTGTGGGCATTGTGTGTGGCTTTGCAGTGTTGCCGCTATGACAGATCAACGCTGTCAGCCCAGGAGATCCCTCTGTTTGTTTGTTCTCCTCCAAAAGGGGTTAAACTGTCAAGTTGACAACTCACAAGACCTTTAGACTCCAGCACTACTGCCTCTCCTCGTCTTGTTCCCTCTCCATGCCCCCCCCCCCCCCCCCCCCCCCCCACGTCCACCTTCATCCCCGAACGAGTGAAAATCAATACCAGATTGCCTGAGGACCACTGTTTGGTGTGGGCCTGACCCCTGGATGTCCCCCACTCTGCTTCTTTCATTACATGTAGTCCAGTATTTAACTTCCATCCTCATCCCTCGCCTAATTAGTTTCGATAAGCTCGGAGTCTGTCTCTCCCTCTCTCTCCCCCTCTCTCTCCCTCTCTCTCCCTCCTTCTTACGTATACGTGCACCCACACAGAATGACCACAAACACACACAGGCATTTTGCTTTTTTGCCCTTTGAAGGGACACTCTGGGCTGGGAGTAAAAAAAAGACAAATCCCAAACACGCGTACGGAAGCCCTCAGCGATCCTTGAACTAGGATTATTTTTTTGTTTGCATAGCAAATTTTTAAAAACTACATTGTAATTAGATTTGCACCCCAGATCATCAGTGCAAACACTGGGGATATCCTGTGTTGTCCAAAGGCCAATGGTGCTCTGTGGTGGGCCTGTTAGCAAGACTACACCCTCCATCTTTGGTTTTCCACTCGGCCTCTGAGTGTCTCTGAGTTCTACAGACACAGACAAAGTTGCCACTGATATTATGTAGAAGATACTAGTAACTTTCCTATATTACTAAACCTGGTCAATAACTGATATGAGTTCCAGTGATGTATCCGCTGGAGGTCTGTGTGTGTTTTTATGTACCACCCACATGTCCAGGTGCCGCCACTGCGCCGGCTGGCCGGTCAACTACTGACAAGCCCCAACGACATGTCGGCCTCCCCTGCTCTGCTCCCCCCTCCACCCCAGGGGCTAAAATTACCCTCAGGAATGTAAACAAACTGCAGAGTAAGCACACGGCTTTCTGTGGCCCTTCGCCCTTGTCCGTTTCCAAGCTCCTCGTGGCCTGCACGATTCGGGGAAAAATATGAATGACAATTTTTTTTGCTTAAACTTGAAATCACCATTCTCTGCCACAATTTGTTTGACCATGACAAATCAAAACAAATTGGCAGTACCAAACTAAGGTTATTATAGTTTTGCATTGTTCAATAGTTTTTATTTTTATTTCGTTTTGACTTTTTTGTTTTCAAATTCAGTTTAGTTTAGTTTTTACTTTTTGAAATCGTTTAGTTTTTTAGGGTTATTTGTAGGGGGATTTGAAAAGGTCAGAAAAGTATTGTGTAATAATAACAAAAACATCATACAATTTTAGAAA
>NC_045752.1:5919659-5925587 GCF_008692095.1 Etheostoma spectabile
ACAATAACACCAGTACAAACAATGTACGTATGATGATATGTATACAGAACACAAGATGCCACAGTAAGTGCAGAATGCGTTTGACGTGTTCCAGGAGAAAAACCTAAATAGCCATCAGACTAAATAAGACAGACATCAACAGGTGTTTTGAACTTTGGGTTGAGTAAAGTGGCAAATTTTTTGAAGTCAACTGACTCACACAGTTGTGTGTACATCCCAGTATTATTCCACATATCAACCCATGTTCCCTCCCACTTTTGGTGTTCCTGGGTATTTACTAACTAGCTACTGGGTCGCCAGTGAAAGCAGCCTGAAGTGTTCTCTGTCCCGCGGTTATCTCCGTCATGCTGATGGCCCTACGTATATATACATCCACTTTCAAATTCGCGGGCTGTTTCCCTGTAATAAACTGTCCACATGTTTTACCACCTTACACTGCAAGCCACTTGCTTTTATCAGTCACAGTCCTAATCAAATAGGACTCTGCCGCTTTCTTCCAACTTTCGGTACCGCCAAGAGGCCAGGCGAGGGGCACGGACTGTTGTTTGTTGTGTTCAATTTTACATGGAATGCCGGAATTTCTGGGTTCCCAGTCGGAAACTATACACGTCTACGGGAAATATCACAGTCAGAAACATATAATGTTATTTGCTCTATGAGAGACACTGACAAAGACGAAACCTAAGGACATTTACTCGATAATTTTAACCAAAGCAAACAGATTTCTTTTTGGGCACCTATAGCACATTGCGCATCACCACAAGCCTGTAAATATAGAGGCCTCAATGAAGAGTTTAAAACCCACTGAAGGAAGTAGCAGTGTTTGTGATGCATTTGGCTTGTAAAATTAAATGAGAACCAAAGTAAATCTAAAAATTCATATTAATTTAAAAATTAAATCGTTGAATCGAGATCGTGATTTTATAACATTTAATTGTGCAGGCCTAGACAGTTCAGGTTGATGGTGAGAAAACCTTTAACTTGGTGTCTTCTGTGTTGTCACAGCAGTTCTTCTGTTAAGCAGAACTAATACAGTGTTTCTGTGATGATAATTACATTGACAGGCTGAAAATGTTCTATGCTACAGCTGCAAAAGAAATATCTTTTTTTGTATTTATTTTTTTTACTCTTTCTCCTCATATCTCCTTTCCCCTTTTTATTTGTAGCAGACATATGGACATTCACACCAATTCATTAGGTGTGCGGGGTAGCTGTAAGCGGTGGAGTCTGGGTGAAGAAGTTCACTGGGCCGGGCGCTGACATGTTGATTTAGTGGTGGTAACACGACTGCACGTCTGAAGGTGCTGACTTGGACGAAAGCCAGGCCTCTTTTTCTCCCAGGGAGACATTAGAGGCCTCACTCTAATTTTGGGGCAGGGTTCTACTCATGGATGCAGAGGCCAGGGGGCCCTACACAACAAACATTCACACCTGCCTATCCATACCTAACTTTTGATTCAGGCTTCACTGGAGTGGCAGAAGAATTTAAGATATTTTTTAAGACTAATTCCTGAACCTGACAAAGAGATCGATCCACTGGAGAGTATGGCTTTTTCAGAATGGAAATGCAAGTTCCTTTGCTATATAACGAACAAATAAGAGTGACACAAACATGTGCATTTGTCACTTGGTTAAACGTTACCTAAAATTAAACATAGGCATAACAGCTTTATTTATCAAATGAGGAAAACAGAATATTTTCTTTTTATGTTTGCGGTTCCCAAATTGATTTCTGTTTAAAAAAAAAAGAGCACTAAATTGTTCTGTTGCATTGCGTGTGTATGGATCTTTATATGTTTTTTTCAATAGCATAACCAGATGTGGAAAACAAACAGGCACACATCCTATGACCTCACTTATAAACAAGATATCACCCATGCATATACACACATAACACCATTTCTCTGCTGGACACACCAGGTTTGCAGGCGCCCGGTCAGGCTGACGCTGCCCTCGCAAGGCCAGATAGGGTTACAGTACAAACTGTTGTTGATTAGGTCTGTGCCTGTAGTGGGGGATCATCCTTAATTGAAAACACGTTAGCCGCCAGGGTTAAGACCAGGATTAGGACCAGGGCTGCGTGGGGCAAGGAGCAGCGGCAGACACAAAATGGCCGTCCCTCTGCCTGCCTTTGACTGTTTCCCTAGAGACAGGTGGCAATTATCGGCCAGGGCTGCTGGGAGTTCACAATAACAGGTTAACGGAGCATGTATCCCCTTGACGCCGTAGTCCTCTCCGTCTGAACAGGCTCCCAGTCTCCAGCTTGCTCGCCTGCAACCACGGGAAGCTTCCTGTTTCCAAGCAGAATTTACAGAAATGGGGACTCATCAAAGGCCAGAGGGGACTCCAAATTAGCACTGCAGCCAGTGTTTGGCTTTGGAGACTAAATAGCCTCATCTGACAACAGTGAAAGCCTCAGAGACATTTTATGTTCTGCTAGTTTTACTTTTCTTATCAAATATAATAAAGCTAATTTCCATTCTGTGCAGCATGTGCATTTAAAACATATTTACATACATCCACAGACAGATTATTGCTGACTGATTTCAGTACAGTACTTGCGTAGGAGACACCATGTAAAGCCATTGCCATAATAGAATTTAATAATATCAGCATCAAGTGTTAATGAATACCCACTCAGTGTGTCATAACTGAAGAGATCAAGCCATTTTCATGATGTAAAGGGCCATTATAGAGGATGAGAGTCGATATCTTTGAAAAGATCAGGTGAGCTCTGACCGACCTAATGTTAACCCTTAAACAGCCAGGGAATAACACACAGATGAAGCCTTCTTATTATAATTCATTCATATTACAAAGGCTGAATTTTAACGTGGTACTGTTGGTGAAAGAAGAAGATGAAAAAAGAAGAAAGGTTTTGTCTGAAAGTCTATAAGTTGTTCCGTAACTCCAACATAACTTGATCATTGATTGGTTTGGTGTCATCATAGAGCTGCCATCAGAAGGTTGTTTTGTCGTATGCAGTGTTCTCGATACTGTTTGGTCCAACTTTGGAACACTAAACAGACAAAGCCAAAGCAAGACCACACCTTGTTTGGTTTCGCTCCACATCCAAAGCAGACCAGAGTGTGTCAAAGCGCGTT
This sequence comes from Etheostoma spectabile, assembly GCF_008692095.1. Classification (NCBI taxonomy): domain Eukaryota; kingdom Metazoa; phylum Chordata; class Actinopteri; order Perciformes; family Percidae; genus Etheostoma; species Etheostoma spectabile. The sequence goes on from NC_045752.1 coordinate 5,922,764, forward strand.
GGACCGTGACGATGTAGATCTTAGAGGGGACCAGCACACATTACACACACAACGCACACTTGTCCCTCAGGTATGTGTTGCTAATGCGGTCGGCGACATGCTCAGTTAAGGGACTTTACGAGTTCCAAACACTGATTAAGACTCCTCCCTTAGGCTGGAGGATGTTTGGGAAGCATGTTATTGTACAAACGGATCCTAACCAGGACCAAATGCCGCTGTGAGGTGGTGCTCTCTCTATGTCTTCCTATTGTGCTATTGAAATAGAAATTAAGGCTAATTGTATTCACATAATCATGTGTTGGCCAGGTTATCAATCAGCTGATTGATACAGAGTCTGTCAGATTGTGTGTGTGAGGAGATAAGATTTAGGTTAATGTGAGAAGGTGGCTGAGGTGATAGGAGGTTGTGAGGGAGACTAAGGTCAGCGAAAGTGATAATTTGTTAGCAAGAGATAAAGACTGCAGAGTCCCGTAGCACTGCAATGTTAGGGCAGCTTCACTGTGTTAGAAGTTAAAGGTTATTAATAAAATGACGTCAGTGGTGTTTACCATTTATCATTATGAAAAAAGTTAGATAACTTAAGTGCAAAGCTTAAATTAATTGGTAAAATGCTCATTATAGTTTGTTTAATCCACAAAGTATGAGTACCAAAAGTAAACAGTCATCCCAGTGGTGTCAACTAAATTCTGTGTATCCCTCTTCAGAGTACATAAAAACAATATTCCCAATGCAGTAGGTGGACACATATGACAGACCGCTGTAATGAAAACGATATAGAGAGTCTATAGAGTTGGGCGATATATTGTTAGAAAACTGTACCAGGTCATGATTTGAGGCAAGATATAAGTATTAAATTACAACAACAAAAAATCTTAAGGCTGCATTACAGTAAAGGGATTTAACTCACTAAATGTATTTGAATAATATAGATAAGTGAAATTGACATCAAATACCTATTTTGTCATTAAATCCACATTATTGTCATTATTATTATGTGTTATGTTTTTAAATATCTTCTGAAAACACCAATAATCATCTCCCAAACGTTGTCCCATAATGTCATTATATTTGATTCTGTCAGTATCACATGACAGGTTTGGATGATATTCTCCCTGATGTTCAACATGGCTTCCACCTCCTAATGCAAATATTAGAGCTGGTGTGTCTAACTGTACAATAAAGTGTTCCTGAGCTAACGGTAGTATTGACTCATTTTGTAGTGGGTCAGAGAGCATGTCTTGCCACAGAGGTTCATTGCTATGGTTACCAGATAAAGCACTGGAATCCTCTAGTCTCAGTTCTGGTGTTGGTGTCACGCATCAATGAGGGGGACTTCTCTCCTTGTGCAACATACAACTCACAACACACCGACTCGACCTGGCATCCCACACCCTTCATACTCACACATTATGCCTCCACACCTCTATGTTAAACCTAACACTATACACTACACAAACATACATTCATGTAGAACACTCTCTCTGCCTCCAGCAGTGATAAAGACAAACCACATCCGCGCCACGTTTCATTTCCATACCACATCGACAGAAAACATAAAAATGTCGGGGAGAATTATATCTGGCGGAAGATGTTTTATTTTTTATTGCCTTCTATTCCATACTAATTATGATGCTTGTGTAGGCTTGGGTGACTTATTTAACAAACGCTACGACTGCCTTGTATTTGTGTTTTACATACTTGAGCAGAATTAAAACTTTTCCTTGCCCACAAAGATGAATGGGTCCGCGGTGAGAGAAAAGAAGATGTTCTATTTTTAGCTCCAGTCATGTTAATAACTTGTCTCTGGGAGGTTAACTCTTCCGTTCAACTTGTGTTATTTATGGACAGGAGGATGTATAGTTTGGAGCAGGGGATTATTTACCTCCCTGTTTGTGGGTGCCCCTCCGGGCAGAGCCAGCCTTTAAATATCCTATTTGTGTGCACGGAAGCTTGTGTTATCAGGGCGTCTTCATCATAAGGCTGGCTGACTTGATACAAACAGCTACTGCAAGGACATTAAAATATACATGCTGGATGTACAGCGATCAGCTACGGGGCCATATCACCTAGCATGCAGGCCCTGGGTCACTGCCCCCCTCTAAACCTCTACACGTACAAACACATCACACAACCATTATCGGAACCTATAAATAAACTCCTATAGGCAACTGCCTGTTTAGCATGGACTCACTGGTAAAGAGCAGTGGTCTCATTTATAAATGTGGCGTACGCACAAAACAGGGCTGAAAATGTGCGTACGCCACTTCCCTCACTGAGGTTGTTATTTATGAAAGACAAAGTTGAGGGGAGAATGGGCGGTTCTCCACGGAAACTCTGACCCATGCACATTTTGGAGACAATGGGAAGGTGGTGAACTGATTTGGATATAATATCTAGTTCTGTTAAATCTTATCATATAGGTCTGGTTTCTCGAAGGTGTCCCCAAAAAGGAAGTTTTTTCCCGCCACTGTTGCACTAAATGCTTGCTCTTGGGGGGGATTACTGGAATTGTTGGGTCTTTGATCGTTATAGAGTGTGGTCTAGACCTACTCTATATGTAAAGTGTCTTGAGATCATTCTTGTTATGATTTGATTCTATAAATAAAATTGAATTGAATTTAGTGCCGTAATGCCTGCCATTTTGTAAGGTATTATTAATATAGGTAGTCTTTAGATTGGGTTTCCCTGCACTGTGTGAGAACAAGCCGAAATCATGATCCAATATGCAGCAACTCACCAGCGTCTGAGAAGTTTTCTGCTTTTTCTCCGCCAGTCGTCATGATTCGGCTTAACAAAAGAACAACTGCCAGGGTCATTAACATAC
>NC_045752.1:5925597-5938952 GCF_008692095.1 Etheostoma spectabile
TCATGAGGTGCTTTGCATTGACTATTTATGGTTAAAAATAGGTGTGTACAGGACGGGATAAGAGGCTGATTCACGTGCGCACACTTGTGGGTAATCTGTGATTTATAAAGGGAACGTTGCTTACAGGTGGGCGTATGCACGGTTTTATAAATCAGATTTTTTTGACGTACACCATTTGTGGCTTTTGGGCATACGTACACTTTTAAGTAAGGATCCTACGCATAGTTTATAAATTAGATCCCAGGTCATTTGTCGCTAATGCACACATTTTATCTCTGTCTTTTGCTGTTGTTGTACATAGTCCTTCTGTCTACAACACAAAGACTTTTATCACTTTATACATCTCACCCCAATTACTCTTAATGTTTTCTGTCTTAAAAGAAGTTGAGCAGGTTCCTTACCTGAATTTCAGGGAGCAGAGAAAAGACTAAAGGTGATGTTTGGCAGTGCTTTAGTGGGCCTACCTTATGACCTGATGTATGGATGCTGAAAACAAAGAGGTCTTTGTGGGGAAACCTCAGAGACATAGAGTTCATGCTCAGGTAGAGGCTTACGCTGTCTAAATCATTGCTGGGGCGTTTGTTTAAAATGGGTCTGCGCGGTATGTAAAATGAAGTGACAGTGTTTTTAAGTTGGGCGTAAATTCATCTTGATTTTATTGATAATGCGTCATATTGTGTAATGTGCTTTGGCAGAAGTGCTCGGTCCCCAGTTTTTTGTAAAGCTTTTTCTCACCAAATGTGGCAGATCAAATTAGCCTACCTGTTTGTTCGGTAGAAATGTTAAACGGCAAGTTTTTTTTTCTTTGCAGAGAGGCGGGGGTTGACCTCTATCAACCTTAGACTTCCCAGAAAATAAGAAGGGCATACATAAAATCAAGGGAGTAGGTTTGCACATTCTTTGAAAGGTACAGTTTGTATTTCACTGTATTTTTATTAGATTTTGCAGTTCATATTTTACTTGTGCTCTGTGTGTGTATGCCTTGTGCATATAAAGATGCAGAGACTTAATTCAGTGCTCCAGCTCTGTGTGAGGCTTGGCTGCATGACTTGCTGTGTGTGTGTGTGTGTGTGTGTGTGTGTGTGTGTGTGTGTGTGTGTGTGTGTGTGTGTGTGTGTGTGTGTGTGTGTGTGTGTGTGTGTGTGTGTGTGTGTGTGTGTGTGTTGTGTGTGTGTGTGTGTGTGTGTGTGTGTGTGTGTGTGTGTGTGTGTGTGTGTAGGCAGGCGGATACTAATAACACTCCCTCTCCTCCATTCGAGAGTTTTTGTTCCTGAGTGCCTTGCGCTCATTAAGCTGCCGTAGTAAGCTGCTTGGCACCTGCTTTAAATGTGACTACCACCCGCTCATTAACACTAACGAAAGCGTGGCTGGCAACCGCAATTCACGCCCAGGCTCATCAAGTTGGCCCCCTCGCTGAAATTAGCTACGTTTCACAAACAATTTCACCAACTCATTACATAGTTAGGTGTTTATTTGAAGGCTGACTCTGACTTAGAGGAGCTGTGTGTAATGAGCAAACAGCATGTTGAGATGAGCCAGCCGAGCCCACATGATAAACCATAATTTGCAGATAAATTTTATACGGCATCATATACTGTATGTTTATAATTGCTCTTTACAATGGAACTTTTTCTACTCATACTGTAGCCGTCAGGCTTAGTCCTGGCCTCCTGACCATTCCCTTCCACCTCCGTGTTGTTTGTATTCCCAGTCTTAGATTTTTACAAGCTCCCTGTAGTATTGACTTGTATTAATTCTGAGTAGGATTCAAAGTCCATTTATTTTCTTTACGGTATGGAAAGGCCTTGGTGACATGGCTCCCCTGTGTTTATAATTTTGCTTGTTTCAATTTGTGCTCGCCCTCCCCTGACAGAGCCGGGACATGATGTATTGTACACCGCTGCCTTATCTGTTGATGTACAGTTTTAACCTTTTCAGAAGGTTGCCTCTCTCCACTTTGTGCAGACGAGTCTCCCTTTTCTCCCCTTTTCAGCCTCACCTCCCCATCAAGAGCACAGGAAATACATATACAGCACGGCGGCTGAATAAAAAGAAGAGCATAACCCCTTTTCCAAAGTCATCTAACGTAAATATTTAGGTTTTGCTTCCATAACATTTCCATATTAAGAGTTGGCGGCCATGTGCAGCAGTGGACCATGGAAACGATGAGAGTTTGGGGGCTTGAGCTTTGTGCAGTGCTGAGAGGCTGAGCTATGATTGTGACATTGTGGTGAACTTTCAGTGTGCATCTGTGGGCTTTCTCCAGGGCTGTTAGCTTTGGCCTGCTTGCTCATAGATACAGCACCGTAAATCACACACTGTAAAATGTAGAATCCGGGGATGGGGTGCAGAAGCATGTACTGCTGCAAGGGCCTCTTGGAGGGAGCGGTGTGTGCGTGTATAGTCGCGTATATTTTCATGCATGTGTCTGTTTCCATACTAGTTCTGTATGTAAAACATGCACTGCCTCAAGGCTCAGTCAACAGTAGACATACATAGTTGGCAATGTCACGACAACTGATTCTTGCACTCACATTTATAATTGATGTGGTTAGAATACTGTGCCGAAGTTGTAAGGGTCAAACATCTAAGTATTTATAATAAGCTCATAAATTATAACCATATAAAAAGATTAAAGATTCACATAATTATTATTAAAATAACATCATTAGGTGTTTGAGTCTGTATTTGAATATGAAATGATTGATCACAGGTTCAAGGTTTTTATGCACTTTACCTTGGAGCTAAACTTCTGTTGCTCGCTGTGGCCTTTTGGCTAGCTTCCTGTCTAGGTCTCCAGAGGCCTCACAACATTGTTAACTGTCTGAGGATAGAGTGTCTGGGACCAGAGCACTGTCAGCTCCTTGAATCTGGTCTTGCATGTGGGGGCTGAGGTGCTCTCCGCTCAGAGTTCAACTGTGACATGTCTTTATGCATGGCAGCTAATGTTCAAAGAATAGGTATGATCTATATCAGGCAGAGAGGGGCCACCGGTAGCTCTTTGGGGCATAATAAATAGCTTGAAAGATGATTTATTGCCTTTGTGAGGAGAAGTAGTGAAACAACATTGCACATTCCCTGTGAAGAACTCCTCTCTTTTAATTGTTTCTGTGCCTTTTAGCGGACCTCCAGGTGTACAGTAGCTACAGTGTCAATAAGACACAAAAGCAGCAAAGTGATGTGAGGGAGAGAATGAAAGATAGTCTTAACTTGACTTCTCAGTTGCTTGGCAAGTCATTATTTATAGCTTAAAGGAAAAGCAGTGCTTGCCAACTTAGGCAAAGTTGCTTTGGCTTTCAAAGTGGCTGTGAATGAAACAGCTGGACACTGTTGCATTGGCTAACATTAGCCGCCAGATGCAGTGTGTTTAAGTCTCCGACTTTGGGATGAACTCTGTGTGCTCTGCTATGTGCCAAAGGCTTCAGATGACAGGATCCGGAGGCCTTGGTGTAGAGCTTTGTTATTTCTCTGATTATTGTTATTTCACTGCCATTGTAATGTGATCAAGTGTGTATCACTCTTTCAGAAACATCTTAAACTTTCTGGCGGTGTTTTTGTTTGATTCAGCACACGTTTCCTGGATGGTGATCAAAGGAAAATACTTAAGGACATTATCTCTCATATCAGTCTTGCTTGTGTCCCATCTTTTTATCTTTTTACTTGACTTATTACTGTTTTTTTTTGTTTTGCCTTCCAAATCCAAAGTCAACAGCCATAAGCATTTTGCAGTTATGAGTTTAAAAGGAACTGTGCAACTCATTCATAGCTACTTCAGAACTCTCAGACATTGTGTACTAACAAAATATGTGCTTTGTTTCTTTTTTTTTTGCACCGCAGGTTTGGTCCCGGCCTTGTGATCTACTGGTATGGTTTCATAGGAGAGCTGGACTGCCAGAGAGACAGAGGTATCCTGCTTAAAGACTCCTTCCCAACAGACATCGTCACCCTGTGCCATGCCACTCAGCAAGACCAACTGCCACAAGTGCCAGAATAAAGACAAAGAGTGAGAAAAGCAAAACAAAGATGGAAGGAAAGAAAGAGGAAGACAAGGAGACGGGAATTGTAGGAACAGGGGTGGATATCTAGATCCGGAAGCAATTTGGCTTTCCTGCAGTGTGAGACGAAAAATCTGCCCTGAACTCCACCTGACCCTCCGTCTCTGTCTGTCTCTCCTTTCCTCTCTTTCACTGCGCCAAAGCTACCACATGTAAACACACACCATCTTTCTGTATATCTGACAGCACAGGGTCAGATTCATACCTGTGTGCAAAAACACCGTCTTGGAGGCTTTCCTAGTTGCTGGTCAGCTCCTGGCCCCTGGATGGCCTCTAGGAACGGCCTGTGTGAGAGCTAGGGCCAAAGCAGGACATAAAGCTCTTCCTTATCACACCCAAAGCCCTGGCCTTTGTCACTCCTTCCTCCTCCACTCCATAGGCAGATAAGAGAGGTGCGGTCTGGGGGCTGGGTGGAGGCCTGTCTCTCACCTGCGTCACTCAGTGCCCTCTCAGTCACTCTTCAGGGGGTAAACAGAGTCATTTCTGTTGAAAAATGGCTCACTGTGACCTTTTCTACTAAATGTTTTGAGGTTGTTGTTTTTTTAAGCACATTGGGTTGAAGCAAGGGTTCACACCACATCTAATTTCATCACATAATTATTATCCACTTTTTTTAGTGTTGTCTTAATTAACTATAATAAATGAACTATACAGCTTCATATTTTGGGTACAAGTTCTCACACAGCTCCCACTAATCTTAAGTGTCAACGCTTTTGACGCTATAAGTAACAGGTGTTTCAGTTTTTCAGCTGGGCTAGCTTGTAAAGTGTTGAATAAAGGTACGTTTAAATTATACCCGTTTTAAATTGTACTTTTTGTCATCATCCATTACTGTTGAATACTTTTTCGATTAATTGGTTAATTGCATTGTGTGTAAAAGTTGGAGAAAAAAATGGCCATCACAATTTCCAAACCAACAGTCCAAAACCCAAAGATATTGATTTGCAGAGATATAAATGTTATTATGTATAGTCTATACATTTTCTTTCTTTCTATCGACTGACTGATTAATCGTTTTAACACTGATTATAGTTCACTAGGGTTATTTTATTGGCCTAAAGACTGTACTAAATGTATATCTTATAAGCTGTGTTAGCTAACACCATAGCAAGTCAAGTAGCCGGAAGTTACAGTCTTCTACACACAACGGATTAGGGTGTCTGTTGAGCAAGAGATCTGAGGTCACAGTCTAATAAAATGCAAAGTGATAAGGTCTACGTGTCACCTCCCTGAGTGCTTTTGCAGGATTGTAAAAAAATAAAATAAAATAAAAAATTCAGTTCTTTTTACGTTCTATCCCACACTTCACACTGTGATCATTTAAAAGAACATTTGTAATGGTTTGAATTGCTTGTGTGTTTATCATTAATAAATATGTTTTGATTCTTGATTTTGAATATGCTCTTTCCATGAAAGTGTATTTTATATATATATATAGATATAGATATATCTATATATAGATATATATATATATATATATATATAGATATATCTATATATAGATATATATATATATATATATAGATATATACTTTAAGCTTTGTGTGTGCTTCAAGGTAAGTACATTAGAAACACCTGATTTCCGTGTAACGGTGGGACTATCTAGCAGTTGTCTGTTGCACTTCTTTACAACCTCAGTATGTTTTTATGAGCAGATACCAATGGAAGAAACACAGCCAGGCTAGGGGAACCAGAAGTGAACATAAAGTTGAGTGATGCTTTGAGAGGCAGATATGCACAGCCTATAGGGGGTCCCTGTCATGTCCTCTTCTTTATGTCACACAAAACGATAAGAGGAAAGAAAGTGAAAGGTTGAAGAACCCTTCCACCACCTCGGAGAATGCATCTTATAACAAGATGTGTGTATTGTGCTCCCTAACTGTTGCAGCATTGAAACTGAGTAAAGAAGAGAATTTGTTTTATAATGTACAGATTTTTCAATACAGAGACTTCGTATAGCTGTCCATCAGCACTTGCCTACAGAGAGATGAAAGAGATAAAGCAGGCCTTCAGGTGAAAAGTACAGGGAATGAAATGATGTTCTCCATGTCTTCACAACAATAAAATCATTCCCAAACCTGAGCCACTCCAGTTCTGTTACTGAGAAGAACTCCCCATATATAGAATCAAAATAAGCCCTTCTATGTTTGTTCTGCACAGTCATGCACCGCTCACACAGTTAGAGAGATATGGAATGTGGGGGTTAAATACCACTAAAGTGTTGCTTGATTTGTTACCCTTAAACCTCTAACCCTCAGCCGGCTCGCATATAGGCCTTGATCCCTCCATGAGGAGGCCAGTGGGTCACTGCAGGGTCGCCAGGCGGCCATGGCTTCCTCTGTCAGGCCCCCCCCTGCTCCATGTGGTACAAAACAACTGTCCCCATGTGTCCAGTTAAACTCAGCCCTATTGCCTGGCCATGGAATGCTTAGACATCAGTTTATGGCTCCTGTTGGACACAAAAACAGAGCTATTTTACTCAGGGAGGGAAAATTCTCTATTGAGCAAGAAAAGAAAAAAAATGAAAAACAGCAGATTCAGTTCCTCTCAAGTTTCAAGCCTTCCTGCCATTGTTTTCCAAGATGGCTGTCACACAAAAGAGGAGTCAGGGTCAACTCTTATAAATTAGGTTCTGCACACAATGCAAACTAAATACAGCTTTTTTTAAAATCTACTTGAAAGGCGAGGGCCGACATCGGCGTCAGCTGATTGTATTTCCATGATGTGAGTGCAAATATAGAAAAAAAAAACTTCCATCTGATAATTTTTAAGAGCCAGACCTCATTATTTTGTGTTTTCCTAGACCTCGTCTCCCACCTCTTTTAGATTCATTGTTTTTGTCACAACAATGGAGCACTCGAGTGTTCTCCAAATAAGGCCAGATTGGAGAGGTTGTTTCCTGGGGCCAGGAACACCAGTACTGTGGAGCAATTTCATCCTCAAGAGGCATCCAGCAACAACAAGACTCAGTATAAAAAAAATGTTGACTTGATATGTACTATGACCATCATTTTTAATTGACATACTGTACTATGACAATTTTTGACATACTCTACTATGGCTATCACTTTTTTGACAAGCTATACTATGAGAATTTCGACACACTATACATACAATGACTTTTTAAAAGTGTTTTTTTCGACATACAATGCTATGACTGTTTGCAGTGTCCTTTATATGGTGGCGTGGTGGCTCAGTGGTCAGCAATGCTTCAAACACACCCATAAGCAGAGCAAGCTGTGACCATGGTTCAATACATATAATATATAAAGTAAAATAAATGTATAATATGCAGAGCGCTCTGATATACTGCATTAAGAGGCTTTAATCTGGCAGATGTAGCACGCAAGGAATGTTCCCTTAATCAAAAACAGGCATTATGAGTGATTGTACCACAGTTGTCCTATTGAAAATTGAAAAACAAGACATATTTCTGTACAGAAAACCAATTTTTCTCCTCAGTTATTTGGTTGGATGTTCCACATGGGTCTGAAATGAAAGTTTATTGTCACGTCAAATGCTGAGGTATTTATATGAATCCACAATTTCAATTTGTCCGCCATGAAGTGTATGAATACTTGGACACAATGCCCAGGCCAGGGGACCTAGAGAACGTAATCCATGTCTTGTCAAAATTCAAGACAAGCTGATAAGTGACCGCTGAAATTCATTAAAAGCAGTCTGCAGGCTTGCCGCCAGAGCCAGAGTTGGGCAAAAACAATACAAATTTGTATCATCCACATAACTATGGACATCACGATGCAGCGAAGGGAGGAAAATATTATTAATATATAGAATGAACAGAAGTGGACCAGAAATAGACTCGTGAGGAACACCTTTGCTCAATAAAAGAGATCTGGATTGAACACGGTTGCAGACAACAGCCAGTTTTCTCTCAGACAGATAATTAGAAAACCAGCTGACGGAAAGAAAACCAATGAATGAATGAATAGTATGGTCTAGTGTCATAAAGCCTTAGACAAGCCGATGAAAAATATATAATAGAATAAGAAATAGCAACACAGGGTTGACAGTTATCAAGACCATTCAAAATTAAGTTTGTGTAAGTGTTGAAGCTGTGATAGTACTATGTCCTGGTCTGAATACTTTATACTATGACTGTTTCAACATACTACAGTGACTTTTTCATCTCTTTTCTTTGACATACCATACTATGACTTTTATATCCCTTTTTTGACATACAATACAAGGACTTTTTTAATTACTTTTTTTAACATACAATACAATGGCTTTTTTTAATCAATATTTCATATTACTATACTACGACTTTTTTTGACATACTATACTATGACTTTTTATCACTGTTTTTTTACATACTATACTATAACGTTTTACCACTTTTCTCGACATACCATGCTGTGACTTTTTTCGACATGCAATAATATGATTTATTTATCACCTTTTTGAGGTCCACTATACCATCAAAAAGAGACAAATATGACGTAAACACAGAAGTTGGTGTCAGGTCAAATAGGCAAGTAGGGCAGGCTGCTTGGAAGATAGAAGGTTCTGTGTTCAAATCTTACAGGGTGTATTTACTTTCAAGACAAACTTAATAGTAATAATGAAATAAAAATATTGAAAGAGACTGTCCCAAACAGCTGCTTTGAAAAGATGAATGCACTTTCCAACACTCTAAAATATGTTTTTAAAGTTTTTTGACACGCTATACTATGACTTTTTGTACATGCTATACTGTGACTTTTTATCACTTTTTTAGATTAACTATTCTATAATTTTTTCCAACATACAATACTATGACTTTTTATCACTTTTTTCAACATACTATACTATTACCTTTTTCGACATACAATATGACATTTTTATCACTTTTTTGACTTACTATACTATGACTTTTTTTGACATATTATGCTATAACATTTTTATCACTTTATTCAACATGCTATACTATGATATTTTTAACACTTCTTTCCACATACTATGATTTAACTTTTTTATCACTTTTTTTGACATACAATACTATGACATTTTTGTACATGCTATACTATTACTTTTTAAATGACTTTCTTCAACATACTATAATATTGTTTTTTCCACTTTTTTGACATACTATACAATGACTTCTTTATCCCTTTTTTGACATACTATACTTTGACCTATTTCAACGTACTAAACTACACTTTTTACCACTTTTTTCAACATACTATGCTACTTTTTTTTGACATACAATACTATGACTGTTTTATCACTTTTTTCTGTCATGCTGTACTGTGACTTTTTTCAACATACTATACTATGACTTTTTGTATCACTTTTTTCTACATACAAAACTATAACTTTTTCTACATACTATACTATGACATTTTAAAAACTTTTTTCGACATACAATAAAATTACTTTTTTAATAACTTTTTTCTACATACAATACTATAACTTTTTCAACATTCCATACTATGACTTTTTCATCACATATTATGTTTTTTTTCTATATAGTATACTATGACTTTTTTGACATGTTATACTATAACATTTTTATCACTTTACTCAACATATCATACTATGACATTTTTAAAACCTTTTCTACAGACAATGCCATGACTTTTTTCTACATGATATACTATTACTCTTCAAGAACTTTTTTCAAAATATTATAATTTAATTTGTTATCACTTTTTTATTGGCATACAATGCTATGACATTTTTAGACATGCTATACTATGACTTTTTATCCCTTTAAGACATACAATACCATGACCTTTTTCTACATACTATACTATGACTTTTTAAATCACTTTCTTCAACACACTATAATGTGGCTTTTTCACTTTTTTCACCACACTTTTTTATGAAATACAAGACTATGACTTTTTGACATACTACACTATGACTTTTTTTGACATACTATACTATGACTTTTTTGACATACTATGCTATGACTTTTGACATACTATACTTTGACTTTTTTATCACTTATTTCTACATACAATGCTATAACCTTTTCTACATATGACATTTTAAAAACTTATTTTGACACACTATGATACTACTTTTTGAATAACTTTTTTCTACATACAATAATATAACTTTTTCAACATACAATACTGTCACTTTTTATCACTTTTTTTGAAAAAGTATATCAAGACTTTTTTAAATACAATACTATGTCTTTTTCTATATAATATACTATAATTTTTAGACTTACTATACCATAACCTTATCACATTTTTTGACATCCTATACTATAACATTTTTATCAATTTATTCGACATACTATACAGAACTGTGAGTTTTTTGACATGCTATACTGTGACGTTTTAATCCCTTTTTTTTTATCACTTCTTTTATTGACACGCAATTCTATAACTTTGTTGACATACTATACCATGCCTTTTTTAAACATTTTTTTCTAAATACAATACTATGACTTTTTCTACATACTATACTATGACTTTTTTATCAAATGTTCGACATACAATACTATGACTTTTTTAACTCTTTTTTTCTACATGCTATACTATAACACTTTTAAAACCTTTTTCTACATACTATACTATGACTTTTTTATCACTTTTTTGACATGCTATACTATGACTTTTTTTAGATACAATACTATTTCTTTTTTCTATATAGCATACTATGACTTTTTAGACGTACTATACTATGACGATTTGTCACTTTATTCGACATATCATACTATGACATTTTAAAAACCTTTTCTGCATACAATGCTTTGACTTTTTTCAACATACTATACTACGACTTTTTCTATCACTTTTTTTGACATGCTATACTATGACTTTTTTAAAAACAATACTTTTTCTTTTTTCTATATAGTATACTATGACTTTTTTGACGTACTATAGTATGACGATTTATCACTTTATTCGACATATTATACTATGACATTTTAAAAACCTTTTTCTACGTACAATGCTATGACTTTTTCTACATGCTATACTATTACTTTTCAATAACCTTTTTATTGGCGTACAATGCTATGACATTTTTAGACATGCTATACTATGACTTTTTATCACTTTCTTCAATATACTATTATATTGCTTTTTTCACTTTTTTTCAACACACTTTTTCATGAAAAAAACTTCACTATCACTTCTTTTAATGACATACAATACTATCACTTTTTTGACATACTATACCATGACTTTTTTATCAAATTTTTCAACATACAATACTATCACTTTGTTAACTCTTTTTTTCTACATGCTATACTATGACTTTTTATCACTTTTTTGACATACACTACTATGACCTTTTCTACTTACTCTACTATGGCTTATTAAATCACTTTCTTTAACATACTATAATATTGCTTTTTTCACTTTTTTCAACATACATGTACTTTTTCATGAAATACAATACTATGTCTTTTTTCTACATACCATACTATGACCTTTTTCGACATAGCCCCAATATGACTTTTTTTGACATACTATACTATAACTTTATCATCCCTTTTGTATTGAAATACAATAGTATGACCTTTTTGACATACTATACTATGACTTTTTTGGACATTTACTATGACTTTTTGTTAATCATACATACTATAATATGACTTTTTTTTACTATTTTGACAGCGACAGTACAGTATGTACTATGACTTTTTACCACCTTTTGGACATACTATACTATGACTTTTTATCACCTTTTGGACATACTATATATACTATGACTTTTTGGGACATTTACTATGACGTTTTTATCATACATACTAAAATAAAACTTGTTTTTACTTTTTTTGACAGCTACAGTGTATTCTATGACTTTTTATCACCTTTTGGACACATTATACTATGACCTTTTTGGACATTTACTACAAGACTTTTTCTTTTTACATTGAAATAATCTACAAATCTTCTTCAGGATTTTGCACTTTGATATACTACTCCTACCACATACTTTCACCTACAGACTTTATTAAAAAAAATGATAGAAAATGATTCAGTTACAGTTTACAGTTGTTAGTGTTGTTGTTCTTTTGCCTTTTCTGCATTTTAAGGGATGCACACAGCTACGGTGCAGTGGATAAAGAACATTTATTTTGGAACTTTCTCTTTAACTTGCTCTCATGGCCACATTTCTTACTTTTATCCAAAAGTATTGTGTGTTTCCTGAATGTGTTTACACCTGTCCCTTTCTCACTTTTTTATCTATTTATACTGCTTCAGCTGCTTTCCATGCTTGACCAAGTCTCATTCAGGGATTCATACTTAATTCAAGCCTAAAAATCTTCCACATCTTTCATTCCTTAGGAGATTTATACAACTTATAAATAATTTTCCTACTTTTTTTAAAATATTCAACACAGCTGATTGAGATTTCCTAATTTGACTCATTCATCACTCTTTTAGTTTCATCTTCATCCAAAGTAAACCCCGGCAATTCAGTTTAGCAACAGCTTTTACAAAAAACATTAACACCATATTGGTATTTTTCCACTTTAAGACATTTTTTATTAAATAAAATAATTTCCACTTTTCCAAATTTCCTTATATCTTCCCTTTTTGCACATTTAACCGGCAATGCAGTGTAGAAATAGCTTTCTAAAAAATGTTACACTTTTGTTTGATACATTATAGATATTGTTCAACATTTCATTCAAATTCATAACAATCTTCACTACTTCAGATTCTTCTTACGCAATTATGCCAGCAATCCAGTTTAGCTTTAGCAATTTAGCTTTTGAACATTCGTAAGCATTTTCTGCAGGAAATTTCTAGTAAATCATATTTTTCCTGTTATGGTAGTGCCAATAAACATGCAGAACTATTTAGTTACACATTTTGTTCCATATTATAAATATTGGTTACAACTCTTGAATCTGTGACACCCATGTGTCAGATTAATTTGATGCAGTTTACATCATCCACTCGGTCTGGCCTTGGCCTGCAGGCTATTGGAATTCCTCTATCCACTCAGATGTACATCTTGGCCGAATCTCTTCCACATCCTGCTGTTTAATGCCTCTTCAGACAAGCTGCTAGATAGACCACTGAGACATGGAATGAGAATGAAGGACAGACCCATAGACAGACTGAAGGGTAGGTTCCATCCTTCCAGCAGACCACCAAACGGACTTACTCCACGCTCCTGTGTTATTTATGTGGAGAGAGCTCTGGCCTGTTTCTGCCCCAGGCAGCATAGTGCTTTTAGTAGGACTCCTCTCAGCCTCCCTCAGCCAGCAAGACATCACAGGGTGGAAATAAATAAAAGTTCTCCTGGTAGAGTCAGCGCAGCCAGTTTGAAATTAAAAAAGCATTTTTAAGCAAGCTTGAATGGGGGGGGGGGGGGGGG
>NC_045752.1:5938962-5940271 GCF_008692095.1 Etheostoma spectabile
GGGGGGTGTAGCAGCCTCTCTGCCTCAAGTAGAAGCAGATACGAGGAGTTTTAATTTCTTTAATTTTTTTCATCCCAGACACTGATGTGACATGGGATCACATGCACCCAGGGCCTGACCATTGAAATATTCCATTTCTGACAGCTCTAAATGAGCAACTCAAGTCACTGTCTGTTAAATGTAACAGGCATGGTTTTGGAAACCTGAATATCTTAGATGGTCTTCCATGTTAAACAGTAAGGTGTTGACTGGGCTTCTCGCTAATTGAGGTATTCCATTTAAAGCCAAGCTCCCGTTTGTAAAAACAGTGGCACTCTCGGTGTAACCTACGCCTTCAAATAAATCCAGGAAGCATATTTGGAGTTCCTTCCAGGGAGACCTGATACATGTGTCTGTGGCCATCGCTGAGGCCTGTGACGTCCTGAATTTAGCCAAGATATCAAACATCAGCCATATTTCACAGTGGCTATTTTTGCTGTCATCTTTGATTCATCCCCAATGTTTTAACATGTATTGTCATGGATAAAAAAGGAGGAGGTGAATACCACAGAGGAGCATGGGGAGTTTGGAGGGAAAAAGGTTTGTCAGTGCGTTTGTGGTTGGAACCACAGGGGTGACAGTCTGCATGGAGGATGCCTGCTCTGGCATCGGCCACCGGAAAGGTCAGCCCCCCTGAGTGGCATTTGGACTGTGACAGAAGTGACCCAGAAACTGTGTCATCTCCTGTTCTCAGCAAGGGTCCAGGGGAGGCCCAGTAACATCCACAAGTCCAGGTACAGGCTAGCATGGGGACGGGCGGGGGTGAGAAGAACAGCAGGGAAGAGGAGAGACCGAGGTGGAAGATACAGCTGTGGACATAGGAGCACCAGTGACATTCTAAAGGATTAGAGCTGTGTTGTAGGGACGGGGGGGAGGCTGGAGACACAATTTCATTGAGTCAATACAAACACTGGCTCACCCTTTCCCTTGTCCTCTATTTTTTAGCACGGTTGCCTGATGAGAGCTGTCGCAAGCTTGTTATTATGAAATAAGTGCACTTAGGAGGAGGTGGCGCTACTGTACACAGGCGGCGGTGACCATGGAGACGAGCATAGCTATTATGGGATGCATCGACTACAGGTTTTGATTGGTGCTGAGAGCAAAGCTTGAAACCGGGGCATGATCAGAACGTCTAATGTGGTTGATCTGGCACGGCACACCACGCTCATTCAGAAGTACACTTGCATTTGTCAAAACAAGCCTCACACTTTTCTCACTCACTTTTCCCTCAGGATGAATAAAGTATCTATCTATCTATCTATCTATCTAT
>NC_045752.1:5940281-5946268 GCF_008692095.1 Etheostoma spectabile
ATCTATCTCTCTATCTATCTATCTATCTATCTATTTATCTATCTATCTGTCTATCATTTATCACACCGCACAAAAATCCTGGCTCAAAATCCTGCTGCATATTTGAGATGACTCCTCCATTATGAACAGACTCAGCTTAATTTTGGAACTATTTGAAAGAGCACATGTGATTGCTTATGTTATTCAATTGTTGCCACTGGCAACAAAATATTTTTCTGTGCTGGGAGATTTTGAAGGGCAGGGATGGAAGCAGCCGTTTAGCCGGAGGAGTTGAGAAAAAGGAAGAGGCAGAGAGGGAGAAGAGAGGAATACTAAACAAAACTTTTTTTTCTTTTCTTTGTTGTGATGCTTTATGAGTATTTTGTTGGGCCTTCACTGTGCTGAGCAATTAACTGTTTGGCTGAAAGCACCATGCCAGCTCCAGTGCTCCTCAGCTAGAGAAATGTGGGCCATTTATCACTTTTACAACTCATTTTCACCCCCAAAACACTCCCCTCTTGGGCTGGATACAACCTCGCTGCTGCCATGTCCTTGAGTTCCTGTTGACAGGTAAATATACACTTCCATTCAAACACATGTCCCACATCGTCTATATTTGACTTATGGGAGTTCAGCCTGTATGGGATCGATGTTGCAGTTCCTTTTTCAGAGACTTGATGATGTCATGTGTACTGTGGGTTATGGGTCCATGAACCTGTTGCTGCAAAAAAGCAACAGTCACTCACCCCAACTGTCTTAACTCAGAGTCAGTGAGGAGTGCATGAGGCAACACGTGTGCTGCGATGGAATTTCATGCACACTTTGAGGAAAAACTTAAATAAACCCAATCTTGCACACTCTCAACTGTAACTTCAGCACATCACTCCACTGACAACTTCCCAGTCCCCCAGGGATCCTCGTCAGGTCACACAAGAGGGAAGAATGAATTGGAGCGATGTGATGTTGTCATTCAAATGCAATGGATCACTTGAACTCCATTGCCCTGTTGTAATGACCCTGTGTAAGGACCTGTAATGTGGTTTTCCCATTGGATTTGTGAGAAACCCTATGCCGGGCCATTCAGGTACGCAATAAAGTGCTTTTCACTTTCTGAGGACTTCCTGTCTCCGGTGGCGTTCTCCATTAACTCCTCACAGACAGACAAGAGCCTTTCTATTGGCCCAGACACTCTTTATCGCAGCAGTTATTCCCTCCAGGTACGGCGCTACCTGGCCTGCAGATAAGATAGGAAGCCGGCTGCCTGTCATTATTGGCAGATGAAGGCTATCAGAATATTGACAACAGTTTACACTCCTTGTTGAGAAACAAAGTTGGACTTGTGAGACAGTGGCACACAGTGCTCGCATTGTGCAGAGGACATTTGAAAGCCCAGGTTCCCTGTGGTCACACACCCAAATAGACTTATGTCACAGCCTGCACTCCCCCCCCCCCCCCCCCCCCCCCCCCCCCCCCCCCCCCCCCCCCATCCTCCTGCTCCAGCTCCTCTTCAGTTGGCTACTATTTATTCCCACCAGCTGTAGTGATGTGCTAAAAAAGTTCTTGACACCAGCTATTGCTTTTCATCACTGCAGCTTCCGAGTGCTAACAGGGACCTTGCTAGTTTCTTACCTCTCTCATTGGCTGTGTACCGGAGGAACACATCAAAGTTATCACCGAGAAATTGTAAGATATATGAAATGTATTTCTTACGATCTCCTCACACCATCAGTCATTGACCAAAAATAAAGAAAACAGGATGCCGCATCACGCTGAGGGCTCTCTAACTGTGACGTGGAAGCGTTTGCATTCCCTGTTACAGTTGGTTTTGGAATCCGAAGAGAAATCCACTGCCTTCATTTTCAGTCGTTACACATCTTGAACGGTTTTATGAATTTACTTTGCTAATTTCTTTACTTTTGATATGCCTAATAACTGGCGTGATGTCATTCGTTGGCAACAAAAAAAAGAGTAAGTTAAAAAGAAAATACGGTTGCATTTTTTTAAACATTAAATTTAGACGATCGTCTAAATTTAATGTTTAAAAATGAGAGCTTTTTGCCTTATAACCGATAAAGTTACAATCCCCCGAAGTTGCTACTTGTTCACAACTTGTTACCGGAAATGCAGTTTTGTCGTTATTGACAAAGCCGTGTTTTTGATTTCTTAGAAGAAAAAAAAAATAGATAATCGATTTTAAGACGTTGACCGCCTTTTTATTTGTACTTTAAAGGGAATACAAATGCGTTCAATTAATTTCCCAAACGAAATAATTGTATTTGTTTTTATTTTATTTTAGTAGAATTCTAATATAACATGTGTAGATAGGCCTAATGTAGGCACGTTAAAATAATATGGAAGACAAATTCTAAGTAACAAATAAATAATCCATAGCCTACCTATGTTATCATTATGATCATTATCATAAGTAGGCTGTTAGTATCATTATTATTGTTATTATCACGATGGCCATTATTATTATTTTAAATGATTTCTGATGCATTTTTAAAAGCATTGGTAGCCGATTGTTATTTGTTTTGTAGAATTATGAGTCTATGAGTGTTATTCTAATCATTATTAAAGCATGTAGGCTACATGATGAAGTGGACCACCTCTGTGTCTCCTTGATTTTTCCTCCAGAGGAAACGCTAGCCTGTAACTCCATCCCAGTGACACCCGGCTCCCTCCCCCCTGTCTTTTCCGTATATAGACCTCCATTCCATTACATTGTTTTGAAAAATAAGGAGAGGTTTTAACTGCCATTCGAGACGATAATGGTTACCGATTCTATATACTTTCAGTCATAATCTTCAAGTGGGCCATGATTAATGATGTCGGTGTTAGCCCCTGGCTGGATGACTTGAGCCCTGCTGCCTTGCTCTTCAAGCTTTCTCTCTTTCCTTTAGACACACAACTAGTCTCGCTCGTGTACAGCTCTTGCAGAGATGTTGCGGCCGTATGAATTGCTCTTGTCCCTCTCTCTCTCTCTCTCTCTCTCTCTCTCTCTCTGTCACACGCACACTCTCAGGAAGGGGAGTCAGGCAACAAGTCCCCAGGTGCGAGGCATGATATTGGCCCTACAATCCATCTTTATTGGTTTCACCATCAACGTGGCCGCCTAATACATGCATAAGGAGCTCTGTACCTGGGAGTAAATATGAGATGAAAGTCTTTGGAGGTCACGTTTGCTGCTGCAGGTCAGGGTCTTATCATAGAGGAGGGAATATGATAAAAAAAAATGTTTTGTATGATTCCTTTGAGTGCAGGATGTGCGAGAGCCGATCAGTCTTCTCGATATTTAAAGCACACATGTGAATGAAAGCTTCTCGGGAGCTGCTGTCACAACAGGCATCTTCTTCTTCCTCCTCTTCTTCTTCTCCTTCTTCTTTTTCTTCTTCTTCTTCTTCTTCTTCTTCTTCTTCTTCTTCTTCTTCTTCTTCTTCTTCTTTCTTCTCTTTCCATAAACACATTTACTTTGGCCTCCAGAAGGGGTCGCCATCATGTAATAACAGTGCGCCCAAGGGTGTGGTGGGGAGGGGGTCTCCAGCTCAGCTCTCTTAGAAAAATCATCGAACATCCATTATATTGGAGTTATTCATCTATTGATTTGGAACGTGTACTGGGCCTATAGAAATGTGCACATTAATAAATAACCCAGGGAAATTTCACATTCTAGATAAGCTCTCTCTGTGTCTTCCTCTCTCTCTCTCTCTCTATCTCTCTCTCTATCTCTCTCTCTCTCTATCTCTCAGCCCTGTTCTGTTATTTACAGTTCTTGTGAAATGTCTCACTTTGCTGCCCTCGGCTACCCGCCAGTTATTTCCAACCCTTTCTTAAGCTCTCAAAATAACCAAAGGAAATTAAGTGTAACAAAAAAAAAAAAAAAAAAAAATCAACTTAGGACAGCAATCCATAAATTAAAATAATCGTTCTTTTCGCCGTTCACTATTAGGACTTCCGCCTCATAATGGAATAATGGCAGATTTATTTGTGAATCTTATGGGTTCTCAAGCCATAAAGCGTGATTATTTGACTGGAGAAACCGGTCAAATGTTGACAACCTTAGGGGCATTGTAACACAGCGCTGGAGATGGCAACATAATGAGAAAGAAGGAGACGACCGGGCCCGGGGCTTGCCTGATTAAATCTTAACTGATTGAAATAAAGGTTTGAGTACCTCAAGGCTTGACTAAACTCCGGCTATTTCCCTTTTTATTGCGCTTTATTTATTCTGCACTCACATGCCCTCTTTCTCTGCTTCTTCACACAGGCTAACTGCAATTTTCAATTTCTGCTCCTTCTAAACCCCCTATAGCTACATTCTTTGACTAATTATAATTTTATCATAAGATGTGTGTGTGTGTGTGGGGGGGGGGGGGGGGGGGTGTCACTCATTTTTAAGAAGACAAGCACCGCTGAAGTGTGAACAAAATCGCCTCTAATTCAAGTAGTCGCGGCCAAGCGCAAAATGTCCTGATATCACCCGTCTGAGAGATTTATTTTCAATATTTCCGCTAAAACCACATTTTAATTTTCTCCAGTCCGTCTGACATGAAGATTAATAATGCACATTTTCCCCTTTCGATCTTGTTTCCTGATTGGTCTTCTCTAAAATAAGGCGCAATATGTTGTAGAAATGTAAAAACTGAAATAGTTTCAATCTTCCACCTCATCCTGCATGCACTTCTGTAATATTCCAACGTGTCAAAGTCTTTATCTTTCAGAGAAAATCCTAATTTTCTATTGATCCAAATGGCATCGAATAGTCTAAAATAAGTAAGTGCGCGTTTGTGAAAGGGCAGCGAAGAGCTATCAGAGGGACTATTCCTTCCTCCATTGTCTGCAAAAAATACTATCAAAAATGATAAAAAGATAATGGAGCTGTCTCCTGCAGACACGTTCATCAGCATTAAATGGAGCTGGCGCGGAGCACCACGGAGAATTAAGGCGAAAGAGTTTGCAAAATTCCTGCAGGGTTCAGTTGTTGACAATTAAAGAACACACACACACACACACACACACACACACACACACACACACACACACACACACACGCACACACGCACACACATACACACACACACACACAAGAGAGTGAAAGTAAGAGAGAGGTCAAACGGTGTAGTATCTTTGCCATTTGAACAAAACAATGTTCATTTTAGGGCTTTGTCTTCCAGGACGGCTTGGGTTGACACTGCACCAGTTGTTTGGCCGGCACCAAAAATATTTTTAGTATCTGAAATCACACCTCAAATGGCTATAGGGTGGTTGGTAGCCTATAAGTATTGTGTGACTTCCAATTTGACTTTTGATTTATCATTTTTCTTAAAACAAGTGAAACGATGTGGCTGAATTCACGTAGACCTTAAGTCTGTGTGACTGTTGATTGTAAAGCTGCTCTCTTTCTGTCCTATTTCCTCACGCGTTAAAGACGGATGTAGGCTAATAGTGGGTTTTTGGATTTTCCCAATGAAGAAAAAATAAACTATGATTCGCTTCAAGCAACGCACAACAAAAGAGAAAGGAAAAATAAGGAAATGCAACACAATCCTGAAAAAGAAAAACACTCAGGCTCGTGAAATGTGCGTGCAGATAAAGTTTGCCTCTCACTCGATTATCTTTCCGGAGTTTATATATCGCACATCCACCCCTGCCTTTTAAATTCTATAAAAAAACAAAACAGCCAGCCCTCTTAAAGAAAGCCTTTTCGGTGGTGCTATAATAAACCATTTTCCCTGGGCTTTATTGATCAGTCACTCTGAGCTAATGTAATTATCCTCATCAATAGGGGGACTGCAGGGAGAATCATTATGCGGTTGACATTGATAAATGATCAGCCAAATGCGGCCCTTTTCTCCCAGGGCCCCCCGCCTCTGACCCGCTCACACAGGCCCGACGTAGTCATAGAAACACCTTATGGCAAGAAGAGAGAAAACTGCTGAAATGTTAAAAAAAAAAGGAGGACAGCACACACACACACACACACACACACACACGCACGCACACGCGCG
>NC_045752.1:5946278-5946468 GCF_008692095.1 Etheostoma spectabile
CGCACGCACACACACAAACACACACAGACCTACATACACAAAACCTAAAAACTGTCCCCCAGAGCAAGCCATTTCGGGGAGAGCCAGCTGCAAAGCGAAGGACACTCAGCCCCTCGTGCGCGTCCATTTTTATGACCACTATCCAAATCAGCAATTTGAAAGAAAAGCAAAGCAGAAACAAAACTTTTTT
>NC_045752.1:5946478-5951478 GCF_008692095.1 Etheostoma spectabile
TTAAATGCATATTCTCCCTGGCTGCCAGCAGAAGCACTTGTGTATCTAAAAATACATATTTGCGGGCCTCTCTCTCTCTCTCTCTCAGATCATACACTTCGCCAGCAGCTCTGCAGAGAAAAACACAGAGAACCAATAACATGGCATTATTAACATGTTGCGTCTGTGACGCACACGCGCGCACACCGTGTTTCTAGCGGGTAAACTGTGTGTGGACTTTTAATATTGTTGCACGGGCGTCTTCCTGAGGACCGGGCTGCATTGTGCAGCAGTGCAGAGGGAATATATTCCTTATTTTATTCCTGCAGCAGCAGCCCGGACTGGCTTTGACAGGGAGGAGATGAAGGGGAGGAGTTGTTTAGCTCGGCTGGATCATCCATCATCCCTGTCACACCGAATCGGCAAAAGGAAAGCAGCAGAGGCAATCTACCTTCTGTCTCATCGGGGAAGAAGGGGGGAGGAGGAGGAGGAGGAGGTAGGGGAGGGGAGGGGAGGGGGCTGGGGGAAAAGAAAAGAAAAACTATTAATATTAAAATCCTCTCCATCCACTGTAATCCTCACGTTTTCTCTCTTTTTCATCTGATAATCTCCGCACAAAACGGAGGGCTTCTTCCTTCCGTTTTATCCACAGAATAACAGAGCGCTAGAAAAACAAAAAAACAAAAAGACTTTTCGGTTTTGAAGAGTTGAGGGAAGAAGATGCATCATTAACCAGACGCTGGTGTAAAATCAGTAAATAACTACATTATTTTCCAACCTGGTTAAGTCCCCTCTGTGTTCGGGGAAACTGTTACACAAACATGAACTGTGCAGGTATTATATCCGGAATTTAAAAAACTAAAACAAAAAAACCCAGCCTGTGTAACATTCAAACAAAATTCTAAAATAACTTAAAGAAAATAATCTGTAAACTGACCGTCAGGAGGCTAAACAGATACGATTTTCGAATACACTTTATATTAATTTTAAGATGTTAAAATGGATTTCCATGCGGGATTGTAGGCTACTGGAAATATTGAGTATGTGATAGTGATTGAAATCACAAACACAAGTCACTGTTTTCCATCTTTTTTCGTTTCTATTTTTTTTTTTTTTTTTTTTTTTTTTACAAAACGTACAAAAGCCAACAGTTATGCCAGTTAAATAAATCACGAATAGGCCAAAAGCTGCTTGATAATTAAAAATAAATAATAATTATGTTAATTCAGATGAGTTGCAAATTAATAAATATATATATAAAAAAAGATCAGGTCATATTTGGGCCAACGTCAGATTTGTTTATATTATCTTATATTATTTATTTTTTGACCAATTCCAGTAAGAAAAAAAAAGTCACATGAGATTAAAATACCAATACACAGCTGACTTTATAAACGAAAAATCCCAGCAGTTTGTTTGATTGGCCTAAATACAAAATGTATGCTACATATATTAATTATTATTATTATTATTATTATTATTATTATTATTATTATAGTTTGTGCCACTTCTTATATGTGTCTATTCACACATAGGACAAAGTCAGCAGTGTTCTTAACAAATTAAAGAAAAGAAAAAATGAAGAACAAAATATTAAAGGCCTCGAATCCAACATAGCAGAAGTTTAAACTTCAGTTTGAAGGGCAGGACATGTTGTACCAAAGCGGTGTTTCTGGTTTGAGGCTGGGAGCTGGATGGCCGCGGGCAGAACCAGTCAGCCAGAGGAAAGAGAGGAGATAGCCCATCAAAGCCCAGCTGGGTACTGCTGCACGGCAGTGCCACATTAGGCCGACAGGCGGCACTGCAAAACGGCGGAAACAAGCAGAATCTCTCTCTCTCACACACACACACACACACACACACACACACACACACACACACACACACACACACACACACACACACACACACACACACACACACACACACACACACACACACACACACGGCTCTTACTGTACGAGCACTTCCACTCCTTGCTCTATTGTTTGAACACCAGGGCTGAATCCACCTAAGCTAAATTTACTTATTTATTTCATTTCAAATTATCTAATTCCAATCCGTTTTGTTAATTTGTATTTATTTCTGTAAATAGCTCATTTTGGGTATGTTTTTCCAAACAAAAAAGGAGAAAATGAATCCCCAATAAATGTAACTTGTTTTTGTCCAGGACCACATGACTGCTAACGGTTTATCTTTTGGTCTAAAACTGTGATATGTTGGTGGTGATTTTCCTGGATAATTTGTACCCTTCATTAGCATTTGACAGTTATTTATCATTTAGAGGACATCTTTGTAGGCCAAAATAAATTGCCATGGCGAGATATATTTCAACTATAATTTGCTATTGTCATTATAAAAGGGCATACGATAACCAAATGGGCAGTCTGGTAAAACAAGCTACTGCAAATAGAGTGCTGGAAAAAGTGGGACCGTTGTATTTTTTTCACCATTTGCACACACAAAAAATAAGACCTTGTTGACAGGCAACAGCGCACCCATAACACATTTTCTAAATAAGAATAAAGCAATTAAATCTTATGACTATAAAAATGGAAATGTGGATAAAGACTAACACAGTTAATCACACACAAATCTAACAAAAATCAAAAATGAAATATTTATTACAGCATTTGTGACTGAACACCTTTTAAACATTACGTCACAGTCCTCATACAAGTATTTAATGTATTTTTGACAAAGCTTAAGGGAGACGGCATCTTATCATCTAGTGAGGAACACGTGCTGAAAAAGGAAGGAATTCATGGACATACAATATCAATGCCACAGCAGATCTGAAACTAGCAAAAACATTCTTTTTCAATTGAGGTAAACACATAGAATATCTAACATGAAACAATTAATAGACTGAACTCTGTACGAAGTTTGTTACAATATTCTCTCAGCTTTTTTTCCCCCCAAAAGCATTGAGTTCATAATTTAAGTTTTTTTTTTTTCCTTTTTTTTAGTTTTAGGTTTTTTGGTGCATCAACCATCAAATGCTTCTCCAGTGCCGCAGAATCAACGTTTGTGTCAGTATTGTCCTTATGGCAAGAATGTTGATCCGCAGATGAAGAAGCGCCGTAGGATGTTGCTTTTCCACTATTAAGCTTCCTTCAATAGGCTCTAACCAATAAGAGTCCAGGGTACAAAAAAATAAAATAATATTAAAATAAAAATGTATAAAACCAACACAATCCAGTGCTTGGGCAATTCAAACAAAGAACTTTTTTTTCCTTTAAAACCTACAGGGCAACATTCATTCATGAACCAAAAAAAAAGAGGGGCATGGCAAATGTTCAAACTGAATCTTCTGGAGAGATCCGGTGTCATTTAGCAGCCTTTTCCCATCATGCCCTGTTCTTATGGGGGACAGGACCTGATTGCCCTCTATGGTTTGAGATGTTCCATCTTCTTGTTGTTGTTTTTTTTTCTTTTATAGTGCTGTGCTGCGAGACAGTTTCTCCTCCAGGAAGGAGCACACACAGTGTGAGAGAGAAAAGGTTAACCTTTAATTCTAAAACTAGCTCAAGAAACATAAACCATGTGATCAACGAAAGAAAATGCACAAGTTTTAACTTATTTATCTATACTTTTTATACTACAGTAGTTATAACTCTTGGAGTCTGTTGTTTCTTTTTTAAATCTTCCAGAGTGATTGTTATTTTAGAAGTGTTTGAGCGCGTCACATGAAAGTGTACTGAACATGTTTATGATGGTGTGTGAGTGAGTGTGCGAAAAGTGTGTGTTTTGGAGCGTGTGCATCTGTCCGTTCTTTGCACACTGTGTACGTCAAAACATCCTCTGTTGATCTTTACCAAAAGCCCAAGACTTTACAAAGTGTTCTTGTCAGCTTGGTCCTCCGTTTGGATGAAAGTAACAAAATTGACAAGTCTAAAAAAACAAAAACAAAAAAAGATTTATCACAGCTCATCTGGAATTCTGTTTCTTTAGTGTCAAATTCTGGTCAAAAGGGTTCGCTTTTTATTCTTAAAAATAGTCTCAAAAAAGGATTTATTGAGGGCTGCTGCTTTCTTTTCTTTTTTTTTTTTTAAACTGGTTTCTTGTAGTAGCTGCTGTTGTGGTGGTAGCAAAGTTCCCTTATACTATTGGGCATGGATGTCCAGGCCTTGTCCTCCAGTACTGGGGTCGATGGGAGTGAGCAAAGGGGGTCTCTGTGCAGACATGGTCATTCCTGGGAGCGATGAGGGTCC
The DNA here is from genome assembly GCF_008692095.1 of Etheostoma spectabile. Classification (NCBI taxonomy): domain Eukaryota; kingdom Metazoa; phylum Chordata; class Actinopteri; order Perciformes; family Percidae; genus Etheostoma; species Etheostoma spectabile. Next base: position 5,950,672 of record NC_045752.1, read on the forward strand.
TCCATGCATCAGCATGGCGTGGTGGGGATGGTGATGAGGGTGGTGGGCGTGGGGGTGGTCGGGCAGGTACGCATGGAGAGGGGGTCCGTGTCGGAGCTGGGAAGGGTGAGAAGTCATCTGATGAGGGTTGGTGTAAGTAGGTGGGGCCATGCTCATGCCCATAGGACCGCTCTGAGGTACGTACTCCCCTGGCATGCCTGGCAGACCTTAAGGGAAAGACAGAAAGACAGACTTTAGGAAACATTGTATTTCTTTGACATGCTCCTTCTCCATTAACAGGCCTTTAATTCAATTTAAACACAACTATGACAACAAAGGGCTTAGCGGATTTTATGAACCCGCGTCTGTAACTACGCTTCTCAGCTTCGACAAGTAAAGAGAGACTTTTTTTGCACTGGGCTATTCTAGACTATGGTAAGTGGTTTACAATGCCCAATAGTGTTGTGGTCAGGTCTCAGGTTGGAAAGTGATCCTCAGTCATCCACAGACACTGCAGTCCTGGAGGATGTGAGGAAAACCAACCAGCCGTATTGATGTGGAGAAGTGCTAATACTATTACAAGTGGAACAGTCAATTCCCCGGCTGACTTAAGTGACAAACCGAACAGGCATTCTCTCATGGGGACGAGCCTCTGTGAACATATTTGATTTAGAATCCCTTACACAAGTTATTAAATAATTTAGGTGTAGACTCAGTTAGCTGTATCACCAAGACAGAAAGCATTAAAGGCTCATTTCCACCCCTGAATGGAAGTATTTTAAGCAAAACAAAGTTCTCCTCTTAAATGTATGGAGTATAGGTTTTGAA
>NC_045752.1:5956478-5977898 GCF_008692095.1 Etheostoma spectabile
TGCTGAGGGAGGAAAGAGAGTAGCAGTGCTGCTGTAGTTTGGCTGAGTTGTTGTTTCTTTCTTTTTTTTTTTACCTGCTCGATTGGACTGGTCAATCATGGGCTGTACTATTCTTCTCCTGGCGTTAATGAACCTGGCAGAGACAAGGAGAAAAGACAGAGGGGAAAAACAAACGTTAAATCACCCTGCATTCACACACAGAAAGATTCATCACAGGCCACTACAAAGACAAAACAGTTTTGCATGACTTAATGGCAACATTAGCCACTGAGTCCTTGAGAGAGGCGCTCACAACAAAACAGCAACAAACAAAAGGACAATTGTGTGCTGACCTGGGAACCCAGCGAGGGATACTTTTAATGTTCCTTATGATCTATTCCCCCCTCTTTTAATAAAGCTTTTGATTACGTTTGGTTGCTATGGGCACCAGGGACACATTCCTCAAGTATTAAGTGCAGCTTGGGCACAGAAGAACCCTCACCGTGGCACATCCCTCTCTCTTTCCTGCAGCCAGTTGCAAATTGCAACTTTGTACATAGTGTCCAGTATCATGTCTACAGTTCCTTCTCCACGTTATTTTTGGAGTGTTATCACCCACTGGAATTTCAAAGTAAGCTTTAAGGTAGAAAAGTGGAGGGTACAAATGGTTCCTTTCATTACCCCCCACCAATCCACCCCCACCTACACCCTTCCCCTCTGTGGGACCCCCACTCTGGCTGCATTGTAGGGGGTTCTGCTCCCCTTCCAGCTGTCTAGAAATGAGGACCAGGCATGGGCCACTCCGTGCTTTCACGAGGTATTGTTATGTCAGCGAGAACCATCAATTAGGCTGTCTGAAGTTTTATCACCACCACAGCAGCGAATAAGTGCAGCTCCACAAAGCCTCCCCAGCCGGCCTTGCTCCTGCGGCTTTTCCAGTGGAGAACCCAGGTCATCTGGAGGTGACTGCCAGCCAGGGGCAACCTTTATAACGGAGATGCCTTGGGCTGTGTCAAATGCAAGCTGGCCATTCAGGCTAAGCAAGCTCTCCACCTTTCTCCCTTTTTTAATCCCCTTTTTCTCACTATCTTTGTCTCATTCACTTTCCTACTTAATCATACTAAAAACGTAGCGTGGACTTAGCACTACAGGTACCACCATGTGGTTAATATTAAAGAGTGGTTTCAAATCACGTCGGAGCTGTCCCGCATGGAGTCCTTTGCTGGTTCCAAAATACAGAGGAGAGATAGAGAGAGAGAGAGAGAGAGAGAGAGAGAGAGAGAGAGAGAGAGAGAGAGAGAGAGAGAGAGAGAGAGAGAGAGAGAGAGAGAGGGAGAGAGAGAGAGAGAGAGAGAGAGAGAGAGAGAGAGAGAGAGAAAAAGGCCCCACCGCCCTCTTCTAACGTTCAGGCCACGCCACCATCAGTACGGTAAAGAACTGGTCATTAGAAGGAAGGGAGAGCTGGAACCAATTTGGGCTCCTAATCCCCCATGAAGCCCTGATACCTGCCCTTACCTTCTCCAATGAACTTAAACGCCTGTAATCTGCCCGGCTCAAAGTGACATGGTTAAACGTACAAAATGCACGGTTGGGAAAAGAGAGACGCAGTGCTCATTTGCCAGGGGGCATCCAGAGTGCAGGTACGCAGGGGTGCCGCGGGCCCCTGAGAGAAAAAGATGAAACGCATCCATATGAGAATGAGGAAGAAAGAAGAAGGAGGAAGGGAGGCGGGGTACGCCAATGAGAGTCGGATTGGAAATTATATGATTGTAATGCATGATTTGTGATTTAAGGGAGGAATGAGGGTTAAGGTTTATTAACTGTGGAAGTAGTTTTTAAATAGAACAACAGGGACAAAGCATTCTTAAAAAGCTATGCAGTCAGAAATGCCTGCAGTGCTTAAGACAGAAAGACGCTTCCAGCATCAAAACCAGCTGAGCAAGTAAACAGTAAGAAATTCCTGGTATCACACTCCCTTCTTTAAGCTCAGAGTGCAAGGCCTGCCAAAATATATGTCCTGCTTTCTCCCTTCCTAAACGCACCAAGGGGCTCAAAATCACAACCATGTGCAAAGTTACCTATTCTTGGACATAACCATAAACACATAATATTAGGAACGTTCTTCCCAGGTGCTAAATTTGGCTACCAGGAAATATGTTATGTAGTGGAGAGTATGCTAAAAGATCAAAGTGCCGTTTTCAGAATTATTTTATTAATTTTATTCTAGATGTTTCTCTTGTGTTTTACTTACTTCTTACCAGATATGTATGACATACAGTATACAGGTAAATGTTAAGCTATTAGAGTATTTGCTCTCATTGAAATGGTAATGTTTGAATCTGAAAACAGCTCATTCCCATGTACATAAACATAGATATTCAAATATTTTCCCTCCAAGCTGCATCTGAGATGGACCTGTTTTTTGTCAACATTCCCTATTGGCCAACTACCACCATATCACACACTCCCCCTTGCACAAAGGGTCTGTTTTTGTACGCCATACAAGTTGCCACAGTAACCATGAGGCGATGCGGTGCACTGGAGGGAGTGGGGGGTGATCGAGGGCCCCTCTCGTGGCCTTAGAGCACCTTTTATCAGTCTGAGTAAAGCCAATTGAGATTATCAGAGCCGAGCCTGATAACACTGTTTTCCTTCGACCCGTGAGCTGCTAATGGGGTGTGCTTAGAACAACACAACCAGGAATCCTCCAGAGATGAAGGCCAGTCAAACTGGGATGAACGGATAGATAGATGGACCCAAGGCCCTGAGAGAGACACAGAGGTTGACCACAGGGACGCCAAATTCCCAACCACTCACTAAAACATACATGCACGCTGTAAATCTACACATCGACACCGTGGACATGACCACAACCACCGCCAGTGTGTCTGTAGGCCAACCAGAACACAGGAGGCTCACAGGGGACACTAGCTAAAAACCTCCAACCCAAAGCCCATATTTTATTATCTACATCTGGTGGTCTAGCTTATTATGGCCTGCCTCTGCTCAATGTTAGAGAGCACACACACACACACACACACACACACAGTACACAGAGTACCTCTCAGCATGGGAACTCCATGCTGTCTTCAAACAAATAATTAAAGGCAAGGTTAGGGGGTCGTGTGCAGGTCATTCCTTGGGATACAGCCCAGAATGTGTACATTACCCCAGGAGAAAGAGGGCTGCTGGGGGCGACGGTCCACTGCTGTTTAATGTGGGCAATGGCTCTCTTCAAGCCAATAAACCTTAAACACATTTTCAAGTACATATCAAAAACTGCTCTTGCAGTGCTAATAATACGCTGGAGCGTGCATGTGAATATGTATGCACGCGTCAGTCAACATGTGTATATGTGCGCGTCGGCGCATTCTTCACACGCTACAGCCAATTGGCCTACAGCAGCACTTCCCGCTGGCGTTAGCGACACATGTTTATGAACACGTGTGTATTGCTGATACAAATATGTCCGCTAGAAGACAGAGAACTCTGTTCCATGACGATGTAGAGTGCTAAGTTTACTAGCGCTCTGAGTATTGTGGCAGATATGAATGATGGAGCCAGGGCAGCAGGAGTCCCCTTGACACGCCGTCTCCGCTTGGCTGGATCAACACGGCATCCTTGGTTAGCAATATCTGCTCAGACGCACAGGGGGGGTGGGAGCTTCAGAGAGTGTCTGCTTAGGTGTTAAAAACCCTGGCTACCATGCAATGTTATGCTATACCCTGTGTGTATGAGTGCAAGGGGTTGAGGGTAGGAGTTGTCAGAGACAGAGAAAAAGACTTAATATGGAACTAGCATAATCCTAAAACATACCATTTTCCTCTATTTTATGAAGTAATGTCCGTCAACTTTATGGCCCTTTAATACAACAAACCAACTGCATCATCACCATACAAGAAAGTTGACCAGTATTGTGGAAAGTTACTGGGAATTTGAAGATTAAATCACAACAAACCAGTCTGTTTGTCTGTCTGTCTGTCTCAGGGCCTGTATATTCTTTTTTTTGGTCTTGTGTCCCCATCTCAATCTGTCAGAAAGGCCTTGTTTCTGGTTAACTGACTTGCAGCCACACCTGGTAACTGGCTCCTGTTGTCAGCATTCCTTCCCTGAGAAATTGCCAAACCACCCTAGCCTGGAGCACAGCCAAGAGAGAGAGAGAGAGGGAGAGAGAGGGGGGGGGCATTGCTGCTTGGCTGGCCAATTGCTGTGGAGATCGGAAGGGAACCTGGCCAATCAGGAGTAGGGTCACCCGTTTGACGAGTTTGTGATGAAAGAAAGAAACCGAGCCAGAGCCAGATATGAAAGAGGAACAGAGAAATACTAAACGTCTTCTCCAAAGAAATAAGCCCTGGACTGCTCCAAATGTAGCCCCGTCGAGCGTGCGAAGAGAGAAGGCAGCTTTTAAATTGTGACGCAGAAATCGATGACAGTTTATTGCCATCACGGCTGACCTACTCCTGCCCATTTTGAAAGCTCATATGCCAGGGACATGGAGGAAAGTTTCCATTTGTCAGTCAAATTCCTGGGCCCCTGTCTGTCTTTGCAGGAAGACTAGATCAACACAATCTGAACAAGAACGTGCTGAACTAAATCCCTGATCACTGCTTGCAAACATGACTGTCCTCTGGTTCCTATTAGAGCTCATTGCTTCCATACTCCTGCTTCAGACAGAAATAAAGATTCCGAACCCCCAGCGATTGAGTCACAACTCACTGGAATCAAAGGAGGAAGGCTTTAGTTTGATCCCCCCCCCGCCCCCACTCCCAGAAAAAAAGAAAGACGGACAGCAAGGAGTGAAACACTCAGTGTCCTTTGACCAGGAAGTGCATGCAAATTAACCCCATAAGGAGGGTGTGTTTAGTATAAGCAAACACTAATTATGGTCCAGTCAGACAGTGGGGCAGTCTGGGGCTACTGAACCTCCAACACTGATCTACTGTAGTGTCAACAACACTGATTGAATCAGCTCACATGCTCCTAACAGGCCCCCTGTAAGAGTTTACACATAGCCTGCCACCAGACTGGACCTACAGTATCTATGGATTTATCACAAAATATTACAAAGGAGCATTTCACGGGCTCCCCTCCTCCAGGATGGAGATAAAGGACAAAGAGATAGAGCAGGAACAGGGAAGCTTCCTCAAGCTCACCCTATCAGAGACAGTTTCCCTTTTGTATCCCTCCTTCCCTTCTTTAAGTTAAAACAGGAGTCAAGAGACATAAGCTTGGCGAACATTACCTCACCCCCGTGTTTGATTAAGTGCAGATGTGAAGCGAAGCGAGGCAAGATCATTTTTTAGGAACGTCAGAGAGGGCCCACGTTTAGGGCAGCCACTGTGTTTACATAGTTTTACCTCTGTCTCTCTCTCCCTCTCTCTCTCTCATCCACTGTGCCTCCGTACCCCCCTCTACACTCTTTTGTCTGCCTCTCAAAGGGGGACTGTTTCACCTCTCCTCCATGGACTTTCACTGACCTGTTTTTCTTTCCCTTTTTATTACTCCACTCATTGCCCTTTTGTGGCATCCCCCCCCAGTCCAATATGAGTAACATTTGCATTGCTCTGTCAGTCTAGCTGCAGAAGTCATTCCTCTCTGAAACCCGGGGAGTACGAGTCATTAAGACTCAAGTGGAAAATCAGACAAAGAATTATATATTTGTGTTGCAAACTGACACGATTTAACGAGCAGCTAATTAAAATAAATCAATAGCACTGCGGCATGCTCGCTCCCTGTCTGTCTCTCTTTTCTCGCTCGGATTTTCTGTCAGCACCAAAGAGGTGGAATACTGCAGTGTGGAGTGCAATGCTGTCCTAGTGATGGTTTTACCCTTAAAATCAGGCTTCAGCTAACGCTCAAGCATTATGATGAATGAGTGAGAACTCACTGGCTCATCACGGAAAAGTAATTATCTATATACAATTTAAATGCTAGAAATATACAGTAATAATCCCAGAAGTGACTCTCAGAACTAAATCAGCAAGACAAACAACAAAGGATACAAACATAGACATCTATCCCTCTATTTACCCTCCCATCTAACACCTTCTCCCCTCTTCCCCCTGTCCAGTGAGGGCATGTCACCCCTGGGCCTAGCAGTCCAGCCGCTTGACCCCTACATGGCGGGCTGTGCGGCCCCAGCTGCTGACTGTCCGTCAAACACCTCCAGAGCAGCGTTGGGCCAGGAAGACCACGCTTGTTGCCCCTTTGATCCGGCAAGCAGCAGCTGCTGCTCCACACAGCAGCACTTTGTTCCTCTGTCTCCTCACCACACTCTGTCCTACGGCACAAAAACACTGAATATCCAGTGCTAAAGTAGAGGGAGAGAAAGGAGAAGAGGAAAAAATGTGGGGGTTATGGAGGGAGAGAAAAAAAAAAAGTGCCCGTTTTTTCCTCCCTGCAACATCAACAAGCTCTGACAACGGCAGCGGGGGTTTTTCTTGGCCCCGACACAGCTTTCAGGCATCTACTTCTTGACGCTTCAACCTCCCTTCTCTTTTAAGAGATATGATAGTTATTGTTCAAATCAGCCAGGGTGAATGGAATGGACCGAGGCCAAGTACGCCCCAGGCGTCAACACACCTGTATGAAAGAGACCTTATTGTAGCAACCCAACGTGGCTAACCTGCCCTAGCTCTACCAGTTTTCTGAAGTCAGGAGGGAGGGTGGAATCATCTCTTCTTTCTCTGTCTTTCTCTCTCTCTCCCAGACATTCCCCTAATATTTCCCGTCATTAACCTCCCTTTCCGTAGAGGCTGGCACCTATGCCCTGGAATGTTTTTATTAACACTGTTATTTTTTGAATATCACCATCAGCCAGGTGGGATTAAGAAAATACTTGATACACATCTCCCTTGTTAGCGTGACCCCTCTTTTCTTACTCTTGGGCTCCGTCCCTTAAGACAACACCTTATTAACGTGCATGGGTGCACAAAAGGTATTCTCTGCCTGTCCAGGAGCTGAGGGGCCAACAGCTGTGTTTTGCATTGTTTGAAGAGCATCTGAAAACATTCAACATATGTCAATAATAGCCCCCCCCCCGTCAAAGGTTCTAGCACATAGCGCATGACAGAGGTCCTCAGCGCTGGAAGGTAGCGCTCATTCCTCATAAGTCAGCTTCTCACCTTTTGGGTGGGTGAGGGCTTACTGCTTTCATGCAGGGCCAGCAAGAAACAGAATGCTGGCAGGCTGGCGCGCACGCACACACACACACACACACACACACACACACACACACACACACACACACACAAAGAAGAGGGGGGAGAATAGAAAGACAGAATGAATCCAGCATCATTGCCCCATCCTACCCATCAGCCCTCCTGAGATGAGTGGGTGTACTTACAAGATCGCCCCATTTTCTCAGTTATGAAGAGTGCCACCCCTATTGCACAGATTTCTCTTTTTCCCACAATGCCAGGCCTGTTGGGCTTCTTTGTATGTCTCTGTGGGGCGGGCAGGTATAATCCCCGTTTCCATCCACTTCTCGCTGCTATCATACAAATGTGTGACTTTTTTTTTGCCTCTCTGTCTCCCTCATGCACTATCTTTCCATCTCTATTTCTTTCACCCTCTCTTTGTCTCTTGCTCTATCGTCTTCTGCTCCCTTTCATTCTCTGCCCTTTTTCCTCTCTCTGCCTGGTAATCGAATGAGAGATTCCGCGACTCTGTGACTCCCCCTTATTGTCAGATATCAAACAGGGCGGCTTTGTGGATTACCAGGGGAAGCTGATAATGGCATGATAGAGGCGTGATATTTCAAACAAAATTGAGTGTCAATTGCCTGCATCGTCTAGGCAACACAAGTGTCTGCGCTGCAGCAGCCAAGCAGGAAATAAGGCCAATCTATTTCCTTTGCTTCATATCAAACGTCTCTTCTTCCCCCTCTTTTATAAGACTATAATGGGTTCTGCTCAAAGAGAAGAAGAAGTGGGGGCCTGCCAAGAGGGGCTTCAACAGTTATGTCCTTACGCAACATGCTTGGGTACAACTGTGAGCATGCATGTACACACACACTTGCAGACATTAACTTACGCTGCTGAATCTCAAATCCATTAGCAGAACTCTGAAAGCAGAGCCAATGGGTGGGTGCCCCCATTTTACCACCCCACCCCAAAACATATATACATATGCACATGCTCTCTCTCCTTCTGCCAAGCACTTCATTCACCTCACACTGCTGTACTATTAACCACGAATATAGGGCACAGCAGTTTGACCAATTAAAAAGTGACACCTAAACCTTGTGGATAGACTATTGAGATTCTTCTTTAAGACCCAGACTACCAATGGAGTACAGGATTCAGTGTGTGATAATGTCATCATCTTCTCTTCATTGTGTCTCTGGCGTGTGAGTGACTGTTTCCACCAAGCATGTTTCCATCATGTGTCTGAGTAAGTGTGTTTGCACTTATAAGTGACCACGAGAGTCATCGGCCAAATGTTGTTAGCTTGCCTCTGACTTCCCTTTTGAATAATTAATACATCTTCAGTTTCAATTGCACTTAATCACTTTGACACACATAAGCACACCAACACACATGTGCAGGCACTGTCAGGAGCAGAGTTTAAGGCTAAAAAACCCAGCAGCAGGCAAGTGATATAAATAGCTGTTGTTTGTGGAGGGGACTGCTGGCAGAAGCAGCACTGACACTGTGGAGCCGACCACAGGGACTCTGATGTGCTTGGTGGCCTAAAGCAAGCCCTCTGGATCAGCTCTGACTGTGTACAGCTTTGACTGCCCTCCTTCATATATGACAGCCAGAAACAAATACAACAATCTTGGTGTCTCACAAAAGCCAGTGAATTCAAGACATTCAATTCAGCCTACACTGCAGAATACGGTCCTTGAATGTAAGCCTGTGTGAACTATCGTGAGTGATTCTTCCTCATAGGTTAAGATTAAAATATCCCTAACCAGGGATAAGTTTCACATTAATATCTGCTATTATTCCATAAAAAGTGTCACTTTATAACAAATGGCAGATATCATTTGGTATATCATGGGGCGGCTGTGGCTCAGTGGTAGAGCGGTTGCCTGCCAATCGGAAGGTTGGTGGTTCGATCCCTGCCCCTGCAGTCATTGTCGAAGTGTCCTTGGGCAAGACACTGAACCCCGAGTTGCCCCCGGTGCTGCGCATCGGAGTGTGAATGTGTGTGAATGTTTATCTGCTGAGCAGGTGGCACCTTGTATGGCAGCCCCGGCCACAGTGTATGAATGTGTGTGAATGGTGAATGTATCCTGTAGATGTAAAAGCGCTTTGAGCAGTTGTTAAGAAAAGCGCTATATAAATACAGCACATTTACATATCAATCATTTTAGAGACTTGCTTTCTCACGTTGTACCTGCCAATCTTATCTTAAGTATAGCAAGAAGATGATAAAGCAGATATGTCTTGAGGGGGCTACAGGCAGACGCCCTCCGCCCCAACTAAGGAAAAAATATTTCCGCTGCCCTCCCTCCTCGCCGCACAGTCTCCCAATTGAAACATCATTGTTGACAATGGGAGAAATAAATATTCATAAGGCTGGGAAGATAGAAACCCTAGATTAGAGTAATGTACTGCTCATTGTTCTCCCCTTTTCCTTTATCCAGCTCTTCCTCTGTATCTCTGAATCTTATTATGCATGTATTAGTGTTGGCTAATAGTGGTTAATTCCTACCACTGATAACTTCATCACAGCACATGTGTGTTTGTGCGTGCCAGGAGAGAATGTGGCAGCACGATGCACCGTTTATTTCTCACCTCTCCCAAATTGCTAATTACTGGATTTGACATCTTCGAGATTTTGGGCCACACTCCAATTAAGAGTGGATTGTTTTTGTGGAGAGGCCCTGTGACTCCATCCCTTCTCACCTTCCCCTCCCCTTTTTATGCTTGGCACTGACTCCATTGATATCTCATCCTTAACAGGCCTGAACTGGGGTAGAGCATGGCTTACACAAAGACCTATATTGATTTATAGGGTCTTCCATGATGGGCTTATTGGCCTGCACCTCAAAGCCACATAAGGCACCGGGCCATGAATCACAGCTTAAAAAAACAATATGCACAGACATACACACACAACAGGTAAGAATAATACACTGGAGCATTGTTGTTGTTGGATGTTACTACAATCAGTTCCCCCTTGGATTTCAAAAAACACTCACCCTCATTGTGTCTTAAGAGGATAGGGAAGGTCAGGTTATTTTTAATGCGACAACACAAAAACAGAGCAAAGATAGAAGCTTAATTACATGCTGTTACTGTATATCCAAACACAGGGATAGAGGGAATGCAAAGTGTGAAAGAGGGAGGTAAAGAGAGAAAGAGTACGAGTGAGAGAACGAGCATGCCTGGACAGAGAGAAAATACCTTGTAGAGGTTCACAGAGTTTAGAGGAGCTCAGCCAAAGAAGGAGCTCCTGTCCTCTCTGACTCCAACACACACACACACACACACACACACAACACCACACAACACAACACACAACACACACACACGCTCAAGGCCATTTTGTTACACCTGGTCACCTTTATCCTTTCAGTCCTCCACAAACTCACCCTCCCTCAAACACAACCACACCCACCACACACACACACACACACACACACACACACACACAAACGTTCAGCAACCCAAAACACATCACTACGTTAGATACACATAGCAGCACCCTGTGGCTAACACCCAGCTCCTCTGGCTATCTCCTTTAGCAGATACAACTAATTATTCCAAATCTACTCTGTCAGGTTGTCTAATCCTTTGGGGCCTCGGTTTAAATCTCTTTCTCTCTCCCTCTCTCCCTCTCTCTCTCTTTCTCTCTCACCACAAAAAGACCAAGAATCTGTGCCAACTGACCTCCGGAGTAAAAACGTAAACAGAGTAAGTAGCCATAAAGACACATATAGCACTAAGCAGCTGAAGCGCATGGCTTTCTTTGAGACAACAGATCATTCCAACCCAACTATCAGACTGACTTAGATTTTTCTCTAAATGCACCACTCTAATCAAATATATATTTTTTTTTAAATCAGTGATCAAACCTGGTACTCACACTCAAACACCTTTGAAAAATCACAAAAAATGCATGACATCATCTACCATACAATCCAACGGACTTATGTACCTATTCAGACGCCTAGTCCCTCTGTTGGTACTTGTTGTTGGAACCCATGGCAGGCTTTAGAGCTAAATAACAGGCCAATAGCCCAGGCTTTCCAGCTGCACGCCCTGAAAGCCCATGGAAACACCATTCGTCCCAATGAGCTCTAAAGGCAAATGGAAGCTCATAAACAGAGATTTGACTGTATAGACTTTGTATTTTATCTTTCAGCAGTTTCCCCTTTTATGGGCCAGGGACCCCTATAACGGGGGGGAAAAAGGGAGGGATGAGCAAGATTGGAGGATGGCAGGGAGATAGCAAGGACGACAGTAAGGATGTTAAGAAAGAAGACAATGGCACAAAGAGCTGAGGAATAAGAATGAGGTACAGGTTGGCAGAACGAAGACAGAGGAATACTGGGGTCACAAATCTTGCTGCTATTCCAGTATGTGACATCTTCGCTCGTTTGCGGCTGCTCATTAACAAACAATACTGCTGTGAAATTGGTTTAATGACAAAGTAATAAAATTGCTATTCTGCTCACAGATGGCCTCAGGCACAGGGAGATTCTGGCAGGCTTACTGTGGCTGCCCGTGTGCATTAAGCTGCTTGTTCATGAAAACAGCATCCTACACTTTCTTTCTCACTATCACCAACCTTTTTTTTTTATTTTTTTTTAAAGTTCCTTCTCTTCCTGCAAATGAAATAAATTAACCTACTTTCCTCCTTGAATTATCCCTCTCCCACATTCTCACCCTCTTGTTCTCCCTCCAAGTCTCTCCCTCTCTCTCTCTAGTGTATTCCCTTTCTCTCTCCATCTCTCTCCAGTTCTCACCCCTAGTACAGAAATTACCATTTTAAAATAAAAAAAGAAGGCTCGCCCACGCAAACGCAGCTCGACTTCATTTCAAACGCAGAGCCCTTGTTATTAAACGACCCACCAATAAAACCAAGCCGTTGAGGAATAAAAGAGCCAAAAGGAGCAGTGAAGTACAAAGACCTCTCTCCATCTCTCTCTCTCTCTCTCTTTCTCTCTCTCAAGCTTTCTCTGTAATGCCTCTTTCAGCTCTTTGCCTCTCTATCTCGCCTCGTCTGGCTTCGTTCTCCTTGCATGCCGTCTGGGAGAATTCCACAGCCTTGGAGAGTCTTGAGCTTGTAATGGGAAAACAAGTAAAAAAGCATTCATTTTTCATCAGTGCCAATTTTTTTCTTATAGCACCACCTGTTTTTCATAACTCTAGACTTACACAGAGGTGGGCACTGGGTTGCTCAAGGGCCACGGTGGGTGTCCATGCCATGCTGCCATGCCCCCAGTGCCTGATGAAGTACAAGTGGGCCCTGTTGAGCGTTTCAACAGTGGCATGGACTCATGTACTCACACACAGCACATACACTGTGAGTGCACACATTAACACAGTGGCGCACATTAGCATCAGCTGTTCAAGACTACTATGGCTTATCCTGTAAGTATGGCATGTGTCTAGATTTCACCGCAAACAGATATTTGGATCTGTAACAACTGCGGAACAAAATGAAAAAAAAAATAAAAAAATGAAACCTCCTCCAACTGGGAGCCTGTTCTATTTTACTCTGCCAATAATGAAAATATGATTTTCCAAATGTGTTTCTCTTTCCAAAACAGATAAAATGGGATTATTATTACAGCATCAAGAAAGCAGCCAGATCAAATGAACTTAGCGGTTAGGGGGTGTATGTAGGGGAGCTGGCACTTGGGATCTGACAACAGAGTCAATTCTGCTAATTAACTGCCAATTAGTGGTCCCTAAATGAGAGGGATCATGATGCCTGTGTTGGCAGTGCCCTTATAGTCCCTCTCTCAGTCAGACTCACACATACACTCATTCTCGCACACTGACACACCAAAAAGATAGACACACAAGCACACACATCCGTAACCTCTCCACACTCCAACTGTATATTTAGAAAGCCAGGGGCATATGATGGCCACTGCCGGGAGTCCCTGGTTGCAGCCAAAAAAAGGCCTGACATTTCAATCTGGGTCAAAGTTAGACAGATAACCAGCAACTTCAGTCAACTAGCCCACCAATGGAGCAGAAACGAAGGGACCGAAAGTTAGAAATAGGCAATGATGTAGGGAGGAGTGAGGAGAAGGAAAATGCACCTCCAAAGCCTCTGTGTGAGATTCATAAGACTTAAATACATAAAAGAATGAGGAAAAAAGAGCCAGTTGGGCCAGATTCACAGCTTTATGTTACATTTGGAAAATATTAGTTATTATTTTGCATTTCATAATGGTCATGCCCGCCAAACCAGAGGATCATAAAAAAATCATAAAGAATCATAAAAGCCAGTGTTTCTAAGTGTCTCATTGGACGGAGGAATGGGGGTTGGAAATGCTTAGCTAAGTGGAGGAACAAATTGGGCTTTGGCATTTCACTTTCTTGCTCTCAGATACCACAAACAAATTTTGCTTGTTAGTAACACTTTGGATGTGAACCTGCAGTACAGCTTCTATGTACCTCTGTTGGGTGATTTAAACTTTGAGAAGTCTGGAAGGATCCATGAAAGGCTGAAAGAGGGGAAAACTGAGGATCTGAATAGGGATTATCAGTCTAGAGTTAGCTAAACTCAGTGTTTCTGCATGCTGTACTACAGCAGGATGCAATCTGGGAGGAGTATCTGGATTCTACGTAGATGAGGCCTGTAAAGACTATGAGTGTAATGACTTTTAAAGAGTGTCTTTTTTAGTTGTATCCTTTCGCCCTTTCTTTTCAAATCTTATTTGATATATTTCACCTGGACACCTGTCTTAAACGGCCATTTACTGGACATAGACATCTATGTACTGCAGTTTTAGTAGTCTAGTCTTATGCGCTTATTCTATAAATATATATAGTATAGTATATATGTGGCATTAATGTAAATGTACAGTAAATGTACTTTGAGTGATATGATGGCTATTGCTAAATGTGGAGATTGTCCTCCTGGTGAAGACAGATTTTTGAGGAAAAATAAACAAAAAAATTAATCAGTGCACTATGCCCTGCCCTTTATGGCCGGGTGAGATTGAGCCTATTTCATCTCCTCAGTGGGCACAGGCAGCTTGGCGCCGTCGTCTGGCGGATATCCTTCCCTTATCATGTGACCTGTGCTCCGACAGGGGGCAAAGGTTGGCTGCGATCCGCCCCTGTGTCTTAATAACTCACTCATTGTATTCCTTTCTGCCGCTAATTAGAGCCTCTCCCCTGTGTGTGTGTGTGTGTGTGTGTGTGTGTGTGTGTGTGTGTGTGTGTGTGTGTGTGTGTGTGTGTGTGTGTGTGTGTGTGTGTGTGTGTGTGTCTATCCATGTATTCCCCCCTGGGCTGTAGAGAGGAGGCAGAGAAGTAAAAATAGAGTGCGGCTTAGTGCCCTCTTTATTGTTATTAGTGCTCCAGTGGCACAGCAGTCAGTCATCATAGATGCCAAGAACTGACATATTCACTCTCTGACTCGCTCGGCTTCTCTTTCTCTCTCTCTCTGCCGTGGAAATGACCAATGCCTGTGAGATGAGGGAATAATGAGGGGACGATTTCCTTCCTTTTTTTTAGATGCAGTTTCTCTCAGTCATCTGTCATTGGCGTCATCTCTCAGGCCCATGTAATAACCCTGCGTGCATGTACGTGTGCGTGTGCGTGTGTGTGTGTGTGTGTGTGTGTGTGTGTGTGTGTGTGTTCATTGCTGCAGTGGTAAATAACGGCAGGATAGTTGGTGTGTGTGTGTGTGTGTTTATGGCAGTGAGTGAGGGTGCATCGTGCTGGGCCTGACGCTGAGACATGAAAGCATTCGGTCAGGCCCCATTTAGCCCAGACTGATAGCAGGACACCAGGAGCTGCTGAGGCAGGCAAATATACCACTAGATATTGTAAACTGTGAACGCTTCTCCAGCGTATAGACACCTAAGTCTGCCATTTCACCTACTTCGCTATCCCAGAATGCTGTGACACGGCCCTCACCTTTTCCCGATATCTTAAACAAATGCAATTACATGTCAGACTCTCCACTCCCCGATTGTGTTAGCATGACGCCAGATGTCTCAAATATGGCCAGAGCAAACACACTACCTAATATTCTAATAACTAAAGGTGTCCTGACACACTGTACACACATAACATCTCCGAACCTACTGAGAGAGCATCGTCCCATTAGTAATAATGTGTAAAGGTGCACATTCACACACTTACATACAGACTATACCATTAACTGGATAATCAAGTCCGCCTCCTCATCTTCTCAACACCAGTGCAGTGAGATAGTGGACTTTAACCTTTTCCTTTGTTCCTTATTAACATCAGACAGCTAATGGGGTGTGGGCTACAAACAGGTGAGCTTCCAGGCTAATGATATACTGTAGACTGGGGACAGAAGCAGGTGGAGTGTCTTCTGTGCTACCGAGACAAAATGTTTCAAACCAGCTAGAAGTGGTCTACAATGAGTTTTGTCTTTTTGTGTACAGGTGAGCTTCAGGTAAACGTATAGGGAGGTGTCATTTGGAGAGTTTGATGCGGGAGGGTTTGATGTGGCAAGTGCGGAGAGAGCGAGATGCACTGTCTATTGACCATCACACAGAGCACCCTTGTGCCCTCGCTGGGCAGCGATTGTGCCGGCGGACAAAGCCCTGATTCAGCACATCCTTTCCCCGAGGGAGAGCTCTGGAAACCGAAGACGGCAACCATCCCCTCCCTTTCCCCCCCACTCATCCTCTGCTTCTGCCTATCCCTCCCTCTTTCTCTATCTCCCTCTCTTTTTCTCTCCAGTCAGTAACGTGGCTGCGGCCAAGCATCAAAGGGAGCTACAGAACAATGCAAGAGGCCAGCCAGGAATTTGAAGAGCTTTTTTCTTCTTCTTTTTAAACAGGAATTTCATATGGCAGAGTTCTGTCATATCTTGGGTGGACCATCTTAGCGGCCACCAGAAACCAAAGAGGAAAAAGCAAGTTCACAAGCCAAACAAAGCAATATTCAACTGTAACTAATCCACTGTCCTGGCTGGTTAAGCACTTCAAGTGGGAAAAAACGTTAGAATCTTCTCTCTTATGCCACTCTCTCATCTTTCCCTCACTATAAAATAGCCAATAACATGGCATCATCCGTCAGGGGAGATGACAACACCCAGAATGTACCAGAGATAGACCAGCAGAGCCTAAGCCTCTCTAATGACTTTATTTGTGAAAATTGATTCCTGGTGTGTTTTTTTGTTAACATGGCTAGTGTAACATTAATACACAGCTCCATGACCACCTATGTGTATGTGCATGTAGAAACGGGGTTCATGGGGACGTTAGCCAGCACAAGATTCTTTCAGACCTCTTTATAAATGGATCAGAGGCATTTTAGTGCCAGGCTTGGATTTCACGAGAAGGCTGTGAGAAGCCAGGGACTCTTCCTATATCTATCTCTGTCTATGTCTCTGTCTATTTTCTCTCCCTCTCTCTCTCTTCGCAGGTTTGCAGACTATTTCTGCATTAATCACCATGACACAGGCAAGGCAACTCAATTTTCTGCTCCTGTAGGTAAGGTGCGTGGCGTCCTGAAACGGTGGCACGAGGCATGAAACATGCAAGCGGGGGCTAATCTTTGGTTACTGGTGTAATTGAAATGCTATCCACACTGTAGGGTGCATTAAAGTCTGATAACAGCGGTTCCTGTGGCCAATTTAAGTAGCTTGACTTCCCTTGGCTAGAAGGGAATAAATAAAATGGTGAGTGAAAGAGAGAGAGAGAGAGAGTGAGAGAGAGAGAGAGAGAGAGAGAGAGAGAGAGAGAGAGAGAGAATGTCAGGATGGAGGGGGGAGGACAAGGGAGGGGGCTGATAGATAAGGCCGACAAACCCAAACCAGGCTAATTCTCTAGGCATGTTTCTCATTGTGATCCAGGAAAAATGAGAAAATGTATCACAGAACCAAAAAATCAATTGACCCTCGGGTGGCTTGTCAGGCTGCGAGTCTGATAAACCTAAAAGCTTCGTTAATGTCGGCCTGCCTGTACCCAACAGATAGAGCACTTTGTAAATGAACCTGCTTTGATAAATATATTAAGGAAAGCTGTGAATAAAAGGCACAGACTTGTCATTTGTAAATAGAACCCCCGCTACATGGAATTAGAATGATAAAATGGGGTTCCATATAATTAAGTTTGTGTAAGACCTGAAATCCGTGCAAATACCTTCCCGGAAATTTGAAAAGAAGCTGTCAGTTCAATTAATCTGAACATCACCCTGAGAATGTACTGAACAAAATTAAGCTGCAGATAAAACCTGGGCTAGTATTTTGATAAGTAATTCCTGTATCATTTCTTTGCTTCTGTGATCATTTTATTTAATCCACCACCCCCAGTTATGTGCTAAGCCATCTACAAAGGCCCTGCTGGCCAGGCCACCAAAACCTTAATCCACCATATAGCTTGTGTAAAATGGGGAGGGGGTGGAAGGCAGTTATGCCTTTTGTGGGGGCACCAGTGGCAGTGCTAGGTATGGTGTTTGGATGAAGGGGTGGGGTAGGTGCGGGGGCTGTCTGGGTAGCTTATGATCTCTGCCTTTCTCCCTTAAATATATCCCACTGAATACATGTGTGCATCAAACCACAAAGACCACTGACTTAGCCGCAGAACACTTTGCCGATAACACCGTAACATCCTGGTAGCTTACATGTAATAATGTTACAAAGGTTGTCTGTGTGTTTATCAACGTGTGCACCTCCGTGTGTGTCTATATGCAACAGAGAGAGCTGTACATAAACGGTTTTCACACTTGGCTGGGAGAGGGAGGCGAAGGCTTTTGAAAATGAAAGGCAGAGCGATGCTGGTGGTGGAGATAGGGCGAGCAGAAATCTTGACTCACCAGTTGTTTACTTGTAAGATGGTGAGGCCTGTGTCTTGGGCTAGCTGCTTCTTCTGCTCTTCAGAAGGGTATGGGTGCTGTAAGGAGCAAAAGAGAGAGAGAGAAACACACATAAATGAGTCTCTTCGACATACAGATTAACATAAATATCCATGTATGTAAGCACTCATAATGGGAACACATGATCTGGCTGTTGCTTATTACTGTATGTTTGTTGTATTGTGTAACCCAAGTCAGCACCATCTCGTGACCTCCAACTAACTCTGCCCCTCCTTTGCACTGTATAGACATTCACAGCTCACACTGGTCCACCCACACATCGTCAAAGCACACACTTACACAATTCAGTGCTAAACCTGTCAGAGCTGGCCGAACAAGTTTGACAAAACTGTCCACTGTGACAACCCCCTTCCCTATCACCACCCAGCTCACACGCAAACAACATATAGTGTGTACACACACCGAACATATGTACCACACGCCGAAAACAACACATTCACCAGTACAAAAACACGCAGACGAACAAGACTTTAAAGCAAGCCGAATGGAGGATACTGTACTGTGGTGTCTGAGAATCCTTTTATAATACCAAGCAACAGAATGAGTGGGTGCAGATTTGCAGTGAATACATTTATCTTTCCTTGAATGTCTGACATGTATCCCGGTGGTGGCTCTTTCATGGAGAGCAGCTGAATTCAGACTAATGCTAAAAGAACAGAAAGCTGTGAAATCTCCTCCACAGCCTCGCCAAGACTTCTACCTGAAAATGTAATTCTGCGACCACGGCTGCAATGATACTATTTGTGTCAGGTCCAATCTCAAGAACATGGGCTGATATAAATGGCAGACCTTGGGCTGCCTTGCTCCCCCTGGGCTTGCTATGAAGCATGACAAAACAACAGTGATCGCTGGTGACAGATGTCTTTAAGGGCCAGATTAGGAGTTGGGGCGCACGCAAACGAAACAAATGAGACTATGTGCTGCATTCAGCTACTGCAGACTGAGAGCATGCATGCACACAGAGTTGCACATTCACACGCACTTGGGCAAACAGAAATGCACACAAACAAATATTCATAGACATGACACCTGCAAATCACAACACACACAAATTCCTTTTAAAAACTGACAATTAAATCCTCCTCTGTTTTCGGTTGGTTTCAAGCTCCATTAACACACATTCTTCCCTTCACCTCACAACTTGTACCCTTTTTTTACAGCTCCGCACTCATTGAGAAAACAAATTTCATGAAGCTGGTAATATATGCCTGGTTTGTGTTAATTGAATTCAACTTTAACTTGAAACGATAACAGTTGCTCAACTGTACTGCTGAAATAATTGATGTAAATGACGTTTCGTATCAGCAGAGAGGACAATTTCTCCTTTCAGGTAGTGCTGGCTGTCTAAATGTAGTCTGTTTTAATTAAAGGAGAGATGGAAAAAATTGAGGAATGTGCTCAATTAATAATAAACAAGGCTGAGATTGGACAAATAATGAGCAGAGAGGGATTACTATGATTTGTACTTGTGTACGTAGTCCCTTTTAATATGCTAAAATTATTAACAAAGGAAACATGATAATGTTTGCATAGGAATACATTTTTTGATTGCCAGGTGCTGACATTTCCTTGGCCCGGGAAAACAGAGCAATGTCTATTGGTTACTGTGTGTGTGTGTGTGTGTGTGTGTGTGTGCGCGTGTAAACGTGCTCAGTAGAATGCACAGTGTGCAAGAGATATAGATATCTATATCTCCATGTGTGTGTGTGTTTGTGTGTGTCCGCTCTGAACAACAACATGTTATAAGAGTACAGCCTCTCTTTCCCTCCCCCTTACCCTCCTGGGCTTCCTAGGCGTTTTCACATTAGCTATGACCTCGGTCACAATCAGAACACACTGGCAAATATAACAGGACACACACTCCCTCCTACTCTTTTTTTATGTGCGCACACCGCACAAACATGTACACAAATTGAGACATAGCTAAAGATGATGTGGTATGGAGGAGTAGGGGAGAGGAGCAGCCTAGATTGGAAATGGGAGTGGGTCATTTACATTGTATTAAGGCTTCCTCAGCCTCTCAAGCCCAGACCCGGTCATCAATCGCATACTGTCAGCCAGAACGCGCTTTAGCCCGGTGATAAATACGCCGGCCAGCGGCATAGCTCGTCCAGCAGCCACCACGTAATGAATGGTTTGAACAAACAAGAAAGATGTCTCATCAAGGAGAGTGGGAACGTTAAAGCCTCCCTTGCACACAAAACCCCTGAGTAAGGAGATTTACTCTGACCACATAGACACGACACTAAAATAAAATCCTATTTTGTTCATCTCATACCCCTCCCAGCCCTTGCTCATTCCCCTCTCCTTGCCTCCCAGTGTCAGACTAGATCACTCTGCTCCAACCCCAAGACTTGCATGCAGTTGCACATACGCACCGCCAGGCACTCACACACACAAGCAAGCAAACACACACATACAAACATGTACAAACACACATACACGTCTGAATACAACCTTTCCTCATCCTCTCTTCATCTGTTCTTAACTCTCACGCCTTACTTGCTGATCCCCTTTCCACACAGACACACGCACACACAGACACACACACACACACACACACACACACACACACACACACACACCACATTTTATGGCTGTGACTGCAGGCCACCCACACTTGGCGCTCTGAAATCTAAGCTACAAAAAAATGGTGTTAGTGGCAATGGCACACACACACACACACACACACACACACACACACACACGTACGTGAGAAATAAGACAGCATGGTGAGCCTCGTGGTTATAGGGCTGCAGCAGCCGTGAAATTGGAGAACTGGCTATTTAGACCTCTGAGTTACCTCTTAATGTTAATTTCCTCCGTAAATATTTATGTTAGTAAATTATCCAATGAGCAGAAAAAAAAATTGATATGAAAAGAGTAAACGTGAGATGAATCAGTGGGTAAATATTAGACACAGTCAAGAGTGCTATATCTGTTCTAATGTGTTCCTTCCAGAAAATGTCCTTCCTTACCCTCAGGAGACAGCATGACATGGTTATTTAATGGATGAAACACAAACACTGAGCAAGATCAAAGATGGTATTGATAATCTCCGCACTTTGTTAGTTTTGGATCCACTCAATATGTTCAGTTACAAACCCCAAGGCCAATATCCTTAAAAAAGAATTGACCGCAAAACGTAAAACAGCCAGTCTATAAATAATTATAGCCAGAAATGAGCAGCTTCAATTTGTTGTCAGGGCAGTGCCGGATCGAAAACAGCTCTGTTAATTATGCTAACGCCTCTTAAAGCCTGTACTTTCCTGATGCACACATGTTGCCTAACTCCTACAATCTGACCTGAAAAAGCACCGCCTAATGTCACCACAAACACATAAATACAGGCACATACACAGGTGGATCACATTCTACCAGTCATTGAGGATTGAGCTGTGTGTGTGTGTGTGTGTGTGTGTGTGTGTGTGTGTGTGTG
>NC_045752.1:5977908-5992204 GCF_008692095.1 Etheostoma spectabile
TGTGTGTGTGTGTGTGTGTGTGTTTGTGTGTGTGTGTGTGTGTGCGTGCGAGAGTGCGAGTGTGTGTGTTTGTGTGTGATAGCTAAATTACAGGGTGGGATGTGTTCCGTGCTCTCTGATAGTGTTGGATGTAATGGCCCCTGTGGTTGTTGAACATTACAAGCCGAGGTGGCTCCATCATCTGCTGTGTTTGGTGCTTAAACCCCCCCTGAGCCCCAGCTTGGCATTTCACCATATACAAGAACCACATCTACTGCTGGTCCACACTTCCGTCACACCACACCTTTCGCCCCTACACCGACTCCTATCTACTCATTCAACATCCAACTTGCTATATATCAGATTCATACTCTCCTGACACCTATTCACTGCCGTCACACAGCCCCCTCATTATCCCGGCCGTTCAATTCAACCCTCGCTGCTTTTCCCACTCGGCCCCTTCCCCGCCGCTCAACCAACCTGCAGCCCCTTGCCTGAGCTGCTGGTGGACCCCATTGATGAATGACATCATCAGTGTGTGACATGAGTTATAGAGCCAGGTCATGAGGTCGCAGCGGCTTGCAAACCTATTCCATGCTAATGACTCCCAGGAAATCACAGGCTATTGGCTGTTTACCCTGTTGCCGTGGCAACACAAAGGATTTGCACATGATGATTTGTGGGATTTAGCCCCAGCTATTTTGTCACTTGGAAAGGGTCTATTTGTTTTAAAGAAAAGTGTCAAATGCTAAATAGACACAATTCTATATAATAACTTTTTGCATAGTAATGCTTTCATGTTGGACTTCATTGTGAGTTTGTGTCTAGTTTTACAGCAATATTGTTTCTCAGTATTTTCTTTCATAAATGCCTTCCTCACATTGATTGGAATCTTATTTGTTTTTAATCAAAGCGACTGGAGGATGATAATAATATTCACTGTCAGAAATAAACGCAATCAAATATAGGAATGACATTTTAATATGGATTCTGCATCGAGCTGGCATAAGATTGGCACATTTTAAATATCAAGTTGCCATTGTTAATAATGCTACAATTGGCTTCTTTGACAAATGACAATGAGATTGAATGCATATCGGCATTACCGGGAGATCAAACAGATATGACAAATAAATCCAGTGGAGTTTTTGAATCCATCACGAGTGTTTACTATTCACAGAGAAATATCTGGCTTTTAGTTGTAGTTTTCTGACAGATTTTAAAGTTTAAATTGAAGTATATGGTTCATTACTTCTGTCTGTAAACATCAAATAGATTGACGAGTGACAAGTAAAAAAAGAAGAGCTTCATATTTCTATGACAAATTTCAGTATAAACTAGAAATAATTATTTGTACCACATTACAGTTATGATGGGTTAAAATGGTGAGTAATGTAGCTTTGTGATTTCAAAGATCAATTTTAATTTATTTAATCCATTATGCTCTAATGTCTGGTTTATTCTCATATTTAGCTGACCCCAAACTGAGGACTGCAAATGGAGTAAACTGGTTGAAGTTCTTCTGAACATATGTTGTTCTCTTTTTCATCACGATCTTCAAAACCATCTGCATTTGTATCTCTATGCTTAACTTAATTTTTCTCTCCATCCCTCTCTCTCACTCTCTCCCATTTTTTGGTATTTGTTTGATTTTACTGGGAACAACACTGCTTCCTGACAACAGTCTGAAAACAGGCAAGAATGCCACATGACTCAATGACTCAACCCAGCAGCCCCCCCTTTCTTTCTCCCTCTCTTGACTGCACGCAAGCATGCATGCGCACACACGCACGCACATCCCCCCCCCCAACACACACACACACAGATAACAGCCAACTTATAAACAGAACTCACAAGATGCCAACCTATAACACAGCACACACTGCATGCCAACCTCTGATAACAGCAAATAAAAGTACATCCATATCTACACCTCACACGGTCTGCATTCAGAACATACCACTACACTTCAGTCTCGCTCACTCAAGACTCCAGTGCTTCCACAATAAGTATAAGAGCTCTCAGAGGACTGCCCTCTGACAGTAAAACAGTGATGATTGCAAATACAAGGCGGACTGACGAGGCCCGCAGCATCTATTATAGAGCAAAAGGGCCCCAAGTCTCTCTGTCTGCCTCTCTGACTGGCTGGCTGGTTGGTTGGCAGTGCATCAGTACTACTACTGCTGTTGATGCCATGGCCCGCCACAACAATCGCTGGCTGGGCTCCTGAAGCCTGGTCCTGGACCAATGCCAGCAGCCTGTTTGCTCTACACCATTAATTTATGTTCACTGGAGATGGTGCAAGGTTGTAGCGAAGCTCTACAGCATAACTGCCCCGCTCGCCTGCCAAGCTACAGTAACAGTCAAGTGGGTGAGGGGAGTCAGAAGGAGCGAGGAATGAATGGAGCGATGAGGGTGAGAAAGAAGCCCTGGAGGATATGCAAAATATAGGCATCTGATTGTACCAAGCTCCATGAGGCTAAATAGCAATCACTCCCACACAATCCCAATGCACCTCCAGACTTAGCAGATCGACCAGCATAAAAGGAGATGTTTTTAGGGGAATGCTTCCAAATGCTATCACGCATAATTATATTTAGGTATCACTTTTATCCGATAAAGAAAATAAAACTTTGTTCACTATCTATGCAGGAATCTGCAAAAGACTCCTGAACAAGGATCAACTCAACTCAACCCATAGATCTTTTGGAATTTGCCAACAGTTATATACACAAACTGTGTGTGTGCTCTATTGTGGACCTGGTCTCATTTGTTGCCTGCAGCCATAGAGATGAGCCTATTTAATCGTCAGATCGAGTTCATGGCTTCTTTTTCCACCACACGGCTGCCCCTCCACTTTCAAGCGAAGGAATACGATCCTTGCATCCTTACAGCGGGGGCCTCGTCTCTTCTCAGTCCCTCCCTCTCTCTCATTTCCGTCGATCTCTCCTTCTCCTGCCGTACTCCATAGGGCCCAGCAGCTATCCCTTTCTCAATACACGCTAACCTGTCTGGCCTTGTATCCTCTTCACCTCTTTCTCTTCTCCTCTTCTCTCTTCTCATCTCGTCCCCCCTCTTCCAAAGTTTCCGCTCAAGCTTTAAGCCAGGTCCTAGAGGGCAGGAATTTGGCCTGGTTTATCAGACCAGTCTGTTGGCTTTGTTGTGGTAACTGCGTGCTCAGGGGCACCCAGCTCTGTTCTGCTCTGCTCTGCTCTCCAGCATGCCTGA
Source organism: Etheostoma spectabile (assembly GCF_008692095.1). Taxonomy (NCBI): domain Eukaryota; kingdom Metazoa; phylum Chordata; class Actinopteri; order Perciformes; family Percidae; genus Etheostoma; species Etheostoma spectabile. Next base: position 5,981,116 of record NC_045752.1, read on the forward strand.
TGTCAACACACAGCCATGCTCACTACTTGCTCTCAAAAAAAGCTTTAAAACATCTTGTTGCAATGACTACAGCTGAGGTAAAAGGATCATCCTCCTACAAAAGGATTTTGTTCCTATTAAAATTCACTGAAAAAAACGTTACTTTTTCAACTCTTTGGTAGATTTGTTTTATGATTCGGTACAAATAAACCTACTGTTCTTTTATCCTCTACGATGTTGCTAGTTGGGAGTGTGAGGTAATTGGTCTCATGCCTTTGCGAGGGACTTTTAGGGCCTATAAGCAGATCATTAGAGGCCTGGTGGGCCTGTCAAAGCAGTAGACCCACCCACTTTGCCTGCATTCAACAACCTCATATCCTCAGCACTTGTCACTGTTGCCAGTCATAAAGTCACTGGGAGCACACGCTATAGCTGAAGTGTAGTGAACCTACTAAGCCTCTGAATAAACACCGGCGCTGGTTTAATGACGTATGCACACATTGTAAAAAGGCAATTATTTTTTACACTGACTTACTGAATTTGAGTTTGCATAAGAAAACCTCTGGCATGGGTGGAATAAAAAAAGGACACCACCAAATGCAAAAATTTCCTACGGGGGAGAAAAATAGTTTCTGTGTTTTCAAAATTACCATAACTACCTCCTGACATGTGGCTTTGTTTTTCCTTAGACTTTATATATATATATATATATATATATATACTTTTTTTTTTTCAGCATCAAATGTGTCTAGGATGTTAGACTGACGCTTACAGGCCACTTTAAAAAATATACTGGGAAAGCACAGGGGGCAAGACAGTAAAGCACTTACAACCTAGAGCCTGTTGATAAAGTCTGTTGGGAAAAGGACTTAATATTAACATACAGGGTCTTTAAGTTTATCCTCTTTCTCTATTGTGTTCTGCTGACTTTGTTTAACTTCCCAAGTCAAAGTAAAGTGGTGCTGATCTTGAATTGAAATAGAAACAGATTAATTTGTGGGGAGATGGACGGACCGAGGGAGAGAAACGGGGGTGTGCTTGCTCTTCAAATAGAAGCTTCTGAGAGTTTCCCCTTTACGGTTCTCCCTTTCATTATGCATTAACTTAATGTGCATAAGTATTCAAATACACAGACACAACCTCTGTTAGCTCTCTCCCTCTCTCGTTCTAGTTTCTTCCTCTGTCTCTTTAAGACTCTGCATTCTCAGAGAAAGGCCAGTACATTCTAATAGCGAGCCTCAGGACACAACAACAAGAGCACAACCACTTACAGAGGACAAACAAGAAACCCCCGGGGCCAGCTATGGAATGTCAAGCCAATTTGGAAGATATCATAGGACATTTGTAATGTCAATTTTTGTTTTTCAGGTCAAAAATCAAAGGCAAACATGGTGAGTAACATTTGTCCATTACAGTGTGGACAGGAACAACCCCCTCCCCCGCCAAAAAACAGCTGCAGGGGACACTTCCTGTTTGCTAATGATGCTAAATGTGTTCAAGTCAACCATGTCAAATTTTCTCTCCCTCTGAATTGGCAGCTGGGGTGGAAGGAAGGATTTTATCTTCTCTCGTCCACTGTCTCCCTTTTCCTCTATCATCTGCCAATGAGAGAAGCTCTTAGGCCCACAACGGACAGACACTTCAGATCATGTCCCTGTCAGTGAGACGGAGGAGCATAGATGATGGTAACCATAGGTGCATTCATCTGAGATCACAAGTACTTCCATGGAACAAAGCCAGCCAAGCCCTGATCAGTCACCACCCCGTCCCTACCTGTTGTGTCTGTTCTCATTTACTGAATACCGTTTTTGCCTCTCAGACATGCACGTCTTCTGAGCTCTCCTTTCATCTGAGGGTGCATGAGTCAAGGAGATATCTCCTGTCATTGCTCAACACCCAGGGGCGGCTGGCTGCATGGGGTTGTGTGGACTGACAAATGCCCTCAGGATCTTTCACTTTCTTAATGTTCCTCAAAGCAGAGTTGACATGCGAGGTGAAGTTAAAATGCCTTTGTGAAGTGCCGCCCAAAAAAAAAGAAGAGAAGGGAAAAGAAAAGAAAAGAAGAGAAGGAGTGGTAAGGGAGGGATATAGCTTTTAGGCCTGGTTAATAGCAGCCAATCGTTAAGTGCATTCTTCCATCCTCTCCCTCTCTCTCCTTGTAGTGCTCTTAGGCTCAATCCTGCCCGGGGGCTAAGGTGACCTTTGACCTGGCTGGCCTGCCCAGCTACAGCCCTCTCGTTTGTTAGGGGCTTTATCCACTGACAAAGCAAGCAGGAAGTTGGCAGCCACCCAGCAGCCCCATGAGAGGATGACCATCAGCTAGCTCAGCTTACCGCTTATTACAGGATGGTAGGGAGCATGTGTGTTTGTGTGTGTGTGTGTCTGTTTGTGCACTGCCGTGTGGGCCCTTGTCCTTGTACTGTACTGCGGGCATGCATGCTTGGTTATTACTTGTTGTATGCACAACTGCATGCATGTTCGACTGTAGCTGCACAATTGTGTTTGCATGCATGTGTGTAAAAGACCGACAAAATCAGAGATGTGGCTGACCTTTTTTTTTCGTGCCAGCATTTTTTTTTTACTATGCTAGCTAATGATACGCAAATAATAAGCCTGGAAGCTACGAACGTCCCTGTCTCCAAGCTAACCCGATCAGCTATGCATGTTAGCAACAATCAGGCAACCTTCCAGCCACTGGACTCAGGGGACCCCAGCACACTCCAGTCACAGTCTCTCTCTCTCTCTCTCTCATCCTCCTCTCTGCAGCGTGCTCATCAGAGCGCTCAGAACAGCTCACTAAAACATTATATCATAAGACACTCCAGTTTCACTCTCGCCACTCCATAAAAGTCAGGTAATTCATACTTCATTTATATACGTTCCCATTAATAAAGCTGATGAACTTTTACTCCTTAAATCTAATGGGCCATTTTGCCGTGACGCTTGCCGTTTTCTCGGTCTCTCTCTATTTGCCTCTTCTCTTCCTTCTACTTTCTTGGAGAAAGCTAATCCACATTCAGCCAGTCACTTGTCACGTACAGTGTTTTATGAGTAAAGAGAGAAAGAGAAGGATTTAGAGATTTTTTAAGCTTTTGACTGACCTCTGCCACAGACAAGCAGTGACACGTACCATATGGCGATTTGTTGTAGCTTTTGGTGGTTCCTTTCTCTCTCTTTCTACCTGGGTCTCTTTCTGGGTGCAACACAGGGTCATTGACCTCCGGGCCTAAAGCAAGGCCTGATGGTACCCCAGCTCGGAGGCTGTTGACAAGCGTCTGTGTTCTTTTCAACAACTCGTTGAACCACCCCCCCTACCCCTTCCCTTCTCAGGAATGTAACACAACCGCTCACTGAGGTAACCCAAGCCCCTCCCCTGTCCCATCCTTCATTTACAGAAAGAAAAAGAGACAGAGATAGAAACAGGAGTGAAAGCAAGACCAACTGGGGGTGTTAGACAGCTGTCCCCCATCTAACTCTTGCTCCCTCTCTATTTCTCTTCCTCTCTTTAGATTTGCTTCTAGCCAACTGCCTGTGGAATAATTAATGATGCAATTGAGCACAGGAGAGGACTCTGACCAGCAGGGGCTGTTCCTGAATGCCTGGGTAGCCGTTTTATGGAAGACTGGAAAATAGAAAGAGAGAAAGACATGGAGAGATAGATAGGCAGAGGAAGAGAAAGACATAAAACAGTCAGACACTGAGAGAAAGAGATTGTTAATAGCCTGTTCCCCAACAAGCCTGAACCCAGTCTTCCTCTCTGTTTTCGTCCCCTCTAGTCTAATCCTCCACCCCATCCCCCCACTCCTCCACCCTGATGGCAGGATTGGGGGGCCTGACCTGTCTGGTGATTGATGGTAATGTCTCAGGAAGTCATTTTCCCCGACAGCACCCTGCCGCCTTTCACCAGGCCTGGTGCAGAGGTGAGCCCATCACATGGATGCTTTTAACTCTTTGCTCACTCGCCGCCCAGTTCTCTCTGATCCATCTATCTCAGACACCCTCTTCCCCACACTAGCCTTCTCCCTTCAGACTGCACCCGATGCCAACCACCAACCCTGAGCCCCCCATGTTTGACACCATGGCAGGGAAAAAAAGTTGGTGATGTAAGATGGGGAAAAAGTTTGCAGAGAAGTGAAAACAAGGGTATCTTGGCAAAAAAACACAGGCCATCTTGAAGTGGATCTGCCAAGTGGACCCTAATTCAGGTTGCTGGGGATGGATCCCCACGACTCCATTACTGTCAGCGCTTACCACCTCCATTATGGCAATTAGGACGTGGTTCCAACACTAGGAATGCTTTGCTATGCTCTGGAATTGTTAACATCTGCCGTGTCTCCGCTCTATGTGTCAGAGTAGAGTTGTCTTTTCTTAAACACACATCTTTTTACAGTCACACTCTCTCTCCTCTTTCTTCCTCCTGTTTCTTCCACACTGCACTCCACATTTATTTTCTTAATTCGACTCAAACGGTGCCTTGAAGAGATCCCTCTCTCTTTGAATCCAAATAACCTAAAATGATCCGTGAAGAGCCTCGCGGTTCCCGTTTTTAATAGGCTTCATTAGTTTTTAATATCTAGCCAAGGAACGGAGGGGAAAATGGCATGGAGATAATCAATGGAAAGGGGCTGATAGCCTATTAATCTCCCCCAAAGGATTGTGGGTTAATACACGCTCTTGCATAGGCAAACATGGCTGTGTGGTGAACACATCTGTCTGCCTGGATGGGCTACTTAATGAAACAGCCAGCGTTTGGCTGCTGAGATGGATGTCGTTCCCCCAATGAAAAATGAGTTCTCTCTCCCACTACGCTGAGCCACACATGATAGGGCTCCATTCAATTCACTGGAGACCTGACTGTGTCCCTGTGTGAGAGCAGCTTAAACAATGAGGGTGCCGGGCAGGACAGGCAACGCATGGCCACTAGAGCAAGTCTTCATGGAGATCATATCAGGGAATCCTAATGTGAACAAGAGGCTGACTGATCTGGGAATGAGAGTAGACAGAGAAAGACTAGAAGAGTAGTACAGTAGGCAGATAAAGAACAAGGGAGGATAGACATTAAGGCTGAGCCACCTGGGATAGATAAGCAGGCTCAACGTGTTTGAGTGACAGTGTTTGTGTGTGAAAACTTTGGTGTGTGTACCAGATTGTACGCTTGTGTGTGTATGTGTGTGTGTGTGCATACATGCACAAGCATTCTTGCCTATCTGCCAAGACATGTGTGTGTGTGTGTGTGTGTGTGTGTGTGTGTGTGTTGGTGTGCGTGTGTGTGTTTGTGTGTGTATTCTGACAGTGTCGGAGGTGACCCCTGGTCAGGGAGTCCTGTAACAGGAGCTCATCTCCGGTTCTGCGAGCTCTCCTCTCAGTGTGCTAAACAGCCACCTGAAGACAGGATTAGCCATTGTGACCCGGCCCTAGAGGTAACCGAGATACACCTCTGGGGACAGACATGAAACACACACTGTCACGTGTTTGCATTAGGCACAGCCAGGTGGGAGGAGAGAGACACAGAGGAAGATAGAGGTTAAAAAAAATAAAAGCTGTAAAATGGAGACCGGACGGGACAGGTGGTTGCGGGGATTGAAAGAGCAAACAGGACACCTATAAGAGGATGAGTGCAAGTCGGATACAGTATAATGTTGAGCAAGCCAAGGGGAAGGTGTCGCAGCGGTGTTTGCTGTTGTCTAGTAAAAACAAAGAATCAGAGCATAAGAGGATTGGGCAACCTAACTCGGTGCCTTGGGGTAGCTGAGATTTGTGCCTGCATGGAAATTGATGCCTGTCAGACTGTCTATGACTCAACTCTGACAACGTGCATGCATGTGTGTTTCCGTGTGCACATGTAAGTGTGCATGCTGTGCTGTGACAAATGAGCTGTGCTTAATTTGCAACTGATTATGCGGGCTGCTGGTGCCCTAAACCTCTTTGAACTTTGTAATTGCCCCTGGTTTTAGTAATGAACATTAAGGAGGATTCAGAAATGTGTGGCTAATTACACATTTACCCCCCTTTTTCATTTCTTCATGTTTATGCTGGATGAGAAAGGGGTAAAGGAGGAGCAGGAGTAGTAAGAGTGTGAGCGCCAAGGAGGAGGTTCTGGGTTGTGAGGCATACACTGCTGTTGTCGCCCTCTTTATCTAAATAATTGTACAAGCTGGTTTATGGGCTTTAGAGAGGTGCTTTGTGTGTCAGTTGCTGCAGCCCCAGGGATATGGGGGACTAGCTTTCTTCATAATCACTATTCAGAGAGATTCACATCTGGAGCCAAGGCCTGCTCTACTTAGATTTGGATTTATATATCTTTATTTTTTCTTTTTATTTGATTTTCTTTCTTTGATTCTCTTCTTCCTCTATCCCTCTGATTTTTCTTATCAGCATGTGGTATAGCTATTTTTGATACAGGGGTTGCTATCTTTCACACATGCTCATTTGTGTAGCCTTACATGATCTAAGGGGGATGTGGCTGCAGAGAAACGTGGTTGGCTCCATTTGAAGAACTGACACTAACAACATACAGCTCAATATATATGCTAGGCAGAACTGCTGGAGCAAGTGAGCATTCTGGGTAAATGGCTGCGGTGCAGGGAGGGTCCACTGAGGCTAGTGGAGGGGGAAGAGTCAGGAGAAGGAGCAACAAATTGACCCGCTCAGCCTCAGTCTTTGATGTGGACTTGGCTCTCTCTTAAAAACCAGTCCATATGTTCAGAGAGGGAAAGGGAGAGGATATCAATGGGGGAAAATGAAAAAGTGGGGAAGTGGGGGGAAAAAGGTGAGAACAAGAGACATGGCTCCCAGTTATAAGGACCCCACTGTGCAGGAATCCCACTGCCTGCCCCTGGACTGAGAGCTGGGCAAAACAAAAGCATGCATTTGAGAGGGGTAGGAAGGGAGGGGAGCAAAATCACACAAAATGGCAGGAGTGGGATTTGGTGCAGCCAGGGTCCCATGACAAACTAAACAGTGAAACACACAGTTGTTTTTGATTTCTACTCAAGGCCTCAATCCCTCAACCTTTTCTCTTTCCTTCCTTCTCTTTTTAGCCTGGTTTGCCGTTGCAACACTTGTGTTGCTCCTTTTCCCTTTTGCATTATTCTTCTGTTGGTGTGAGATGAATATCAAAGCGATGCTGGGGCAGCTTGGAGGCCTGCAGCAGAATCTCATTGGCCTCAATGGTCCCCAGCATGCAGCAGCCACCGTTCTAGCAGCTATTGCCACAACCCTGCAATCAACCGTGGGGTGATGAGGCTAGCCTGCAGGGCGGTACCCCTGGAAGGGTAAGGGGTAATTTAAGGAAACTCACTCTAAGATGTGAAACCAAAATCCTCTTACACGTTTTGTTATGAGTAAGATAACCCCAAAAGTGTAGAAAAGGGAAAACGGCACAGAATCAGCTACCACCATCTTAATAACCTTGGTTTTCCACCAGGGGCATGTACGCTATCACAGACTACCTTACGGGGTCCTTTATTATACATGACGTCATCCAGCCCTATTCCCATAGAGTCAGCTTAGCCAGGTCCCAGTCGACAGATCAGTGTTATGACTACAGCAGGCGAGGACTGCGCTGCTGTGCTGAAGGCAGGGAGGCGTTGCCAGGCTGGAGCATATAGGGCCTTAAAGAGGTCTCCTCAGCTTTGTGCATGTGTGTTCTTGGAGGAGTCTCTCACTGTTTCAGAGCTGTGAGCTTATAAATTTGACTGCCCTCCACAGGCCTAGCCCTGTTTGCATTCTGCTGCGGTCAGGGCACGTGCAGTCCCCTCTGCAGGGGTCGGTCAAACTCATGCTGTGCTCCCAGTCTTCCATGAGGACACCACTGTTGTAAAATGTCTTTTAATGAAATTCACATACACTCTCCTCCTTTGTTTTCCCCTTGCTGTTGTCTTACTGGAGGATATGTTGTGGTTTACTCCTTTTTTTCATTGGCAAACACTGTGGAGATTCACACAGCTTAATCACCTCCATGCAGAGGGAACGTGTCATAAACAGTCCCTTAGCGAAACACTCATTTCTCCTACTTCATTAAACAACCTGCATTAAGATGCAAACAGCAAAACTGAACATGAACCATGACAACATGAGGTAGAGGGAAGAGAAGTGTCAGAATTATGCAGGTATCCCTGCACTTCCACATGCACAATATCACAATGCTCATCTTGTGGATAAACAAGAACACATGTCTGCTCTTTTCACAAGCGCGCGCACACACACACACACACACCCACACCCACACATACACACACACAGTATTGTATTTTAGGTTTATATGCCATGCTTTATATGACAGTGGGTGCCATGTGTTAGTTGGCTTTGAAGTGGAACTATGACAGATCTGGATTAGGGAGCAAAGTGTAAAGGTCGGATGTCGGAACATGAAACGAATTAGGGCTTATTACATTCTAATACAGTACAGCAACACTAAACCTCTGGAATGGCTACCTACTATGCTAAAGCACACTGTAAACAAGGCTCCAGCCATAGAGCTGTGACACACAAACACTGGTAAATTACCACAAAGCCGATCTGCAATGAAATGGAAAAGTTGATACGGCCCATCATATAATTATACAGCCTGTGAAAATTGGTGGTCACCGGATCCCCCTTCTAAACTTTCTGTTTTCTGCTCTCTTGATCTACAAGGAATCATCTTGTTGACATGTAGGAGTAATTTGATTATGAGCTCTGACATGGAAGGTGAGCTTCTTGCGTGAAATAAAATAATTTCTTGTGTTTTTTTTTTTTCTTTTCACTATAGTGTCGTAGTGTCTGGGTTTGAGTGTCTCTCCATGTCTGTGGTGGCCTGGCTGGGGAAGAACAGATGGCAGGCTGAGGTGGCTTGTGTCTCTGTTTTCCAGGGTCGCTGAGCAGCCAACATTAGAACACAGTGACCAGACAATAGCTAAGCACCAAACTTCAACCCCCCACCCCCCACCACCAAATTTCTCCTTCAGAGTCATTATCAAAGACTCCAGTGCTAAACACCACCAAACTACCCTGTCATATTGTCACTAACGCCTGTTTTGTAAACACACACTCACAAAGCAATGGGTGTTGTCACACAAGTAATGTGATGACTCTTTCCTGCATCTCCCACTGATAGTCACACATTTGGGCAGCGGCAGTGAACCAAACTGTCGCCTGGGTTGCTACGGGTGACTGGAGAGCTGACTTTTGGGCTCTGAGGCAAACTAGCACATGACAGATTAGTGTGTGGGCCTCCTCCAGGCTTCCACCTCTGTGACCTTTAGCAGCCCCCTCTTTACCCCCTCCTTATCCATGGTTTTACCCCTAAACCCCCCTTCACCTTCCTTCTGCTTTGTCTCCACCCTCTCTCTTCATCTAAACTCACACAAGCTAAGGAGGTAAAAGGCAAACAGATTTTCAATGTACTTTACTGAAACATAGTTGCATCGTCATAATATGTATGGCTTTAAAAAGTTCATTTTACAAATGAACAATGTAATTGCACAAGATGTAAGTTAACTAACTAATTAAGCATGATGTTTTGTATTGTGCCATGTAAACTGGAAAGCCATAGTACGCACCAGAAGCTATGGAATAAACATATTTCAGCAGTTTAGTGTAAAAGGAGAAAGGGCTTGGGTACTTCAAACTGTTTGCAGATGTGTGTCTCCACCAGTTAAATGCTACGTGTACTGGAACAACACACAAGGATTAGAAGGACTAGAGTAGCTTAAACAAAACTGGGGATCCTGCAGAGCTGACTGTTTAGTCTACTCAAACAACATGCCCTCTCTTTTTGAGGGACGGACTTGTACACTTGTTTACTGTATGGGACAAACATCCGTTGCCAGGTTTGGCCTTGCCTGCGCCCATGTCTTGTGAATGACCCTAGCTGCCTCTTTTTATGTGTGTCTATAAAGGGCGGTCGAGAGAGCGGCAAGGAGGGCTCGACCTGACGATGACACCCTGTTGTCATGGAGACTAATGCTATGTTGGGCTGGGATTGGGAGTGGAGGTGGTGGTGGTGGTGGGGGGCAGCCACTGCCAGTAATGTCTAATGATGTTTGCAGCACAATGCACTCATCTCCTCACAAAGTGTGTTGTGTCCCCACTCGGGTTTACGCCTGTATTAACAGGGCATCTTTTGAGCGCCGCTGTGAGCGTTCTTGACATTTATTTTATTAATTCAGTCAAAAAGCTGTTTATATGATGATGATGATATATTGGTGTTACACTTACAATAGGAGGATAAAAGACACTGATGATGATACTAATTATCATATCTAAAAAAGCTTCTAATCATTCATATTTTATCTGAACACACAGTTCTATTACTCACAGTCCAAGGACTTTCCAAATGACCATGGGATATATCACTTCCCTTTCAAGGAGCCCAGGGGACCAATACACCTGGCTTAGCAGCTTAACAGAATTTCCCCAAACACCCAGGCCAAAGGGTGGCCCGGCACAAAACCTGAGACGCTTGATGCTTGAGAGGGCTACCTACTTACTCATCTGACTGACCACTCTCCCCCTCTCTCTCACTCAATCCCTCCCTCCCTCATTTTTAAGTAACACATGCACACGTGTGCCAACCCCTCAACTGGCCTGGTTTGCTCCTGAGGTCCCCTATTTATTTTCATAGGTGTTTGAGGGTTTACACTAGTCAAAAGACAAGGCCACAGCCCAGAGTGGTATCTTTGTATCTGAGTGCTTCCTGTTTTCATTGCGAGGCCGACCCTTGTCTTTACAGGGGTGAGTAAGGGCTAGCAGGGGGCTAGCAGGGGGTATGAGGGAAGGAAGGCAAGGGGCGCCAAGGGCCTAATTGTAAATTTTAGAGTTTTCTTTGGCCAAAAAAAAAGGGCATTGCCTTGAGCAACAATAAGAAAAGAACTTCTCTCCTACTATCATTTATTCCCTCTATCAACCTATCCTCTTCTTGTCCTGAATTTTGCAGACCATGCTTTTGAAGTGCAGTAAAACATTTCACCCCTAACAGTGAAGTTTACCTTTCTGATAACATAATCTCCCTGTAGTATTGAAAAGCTTATACCAACAGTCTGGGATTTTCCTTTCCCTAATGTAGCTGGAAGACATCCATAAACTCCCAGGGAGGGGGTATTAGAGAGGGACAGAGAGAGAGAGAGAG